>NW_026125402.1:0-113525 GCF_943737965.1 Phodopus roborovskii
ATCTGTAAGGGGGTGGAGACCAGAAGCCTTTTAGAGCCCCAGGCAGAGGCTGCCACGTGCAGTCCTGGGGCCGGGATCATAGAGACTTCTGGGCCGCAGCCACCTGAGCCGCTAGCAGCCCACCCCGTGGCTTGGCTCCGGAGGCGGGCGGTCCTTTCTTAACAGGAGGGGGCCACAGAGAGAGGAGGGTTTGCAGATTAGGGTTTAGGGGACCGCGGCCCTCCCCAGGAATGCGGTGACGTCAGGGGGCGGGGCCGTCCCAAAATTGGGGAAGAAGGGGGGAAAAAAAGCCAGAAAAAGTTTCTTTGCGGGAGTCCCAAACCGGGCGTGGGACGGAACAGGAGGGAAGGGGCTCAAAGCTCCGGGCTCCGAGCTTGTGGGACCCCTGACCTCTGTCTGAGTGGAGTAGTCATCCCAGACCATGTGAGGCCCACTTGGCTTCCCGAAGCAGCCAGAGCCCTCCAGAGTCCCTCAGGGGAAGAGCCTTTCCCGAGGCGCCCTGGGGCCGCCACCGGCCCACGGAGCAAGTAAGTTTTCCCTCTCAAACACCAGGAGTGGCAGGAGAGCTACTGGCTACTCTCCTTTTCTTTTCTCCCTGTATGTCTGCTTCCTAATGTCTCTTCCACGAGCCAGGCTTGCCTTGTGCAACCTCTGGGTCCTAGCCCTTCCCAGACGCCCTAGGTACAGAAGGAGAGGCGCCCCGAGGAAGGGCAGCCCTCAGGAGGTACCCATTTTCCATTCCCACCTCTGTTCTCCTCCCGTCCATAGCTGCTCCAGCCCCACCCCAGGGTCAATTTTTTGCCCCCTCCCACCTGAACAATGTTATCAGCCTCCGGGGGTACCCTGACAATCGGGGGCTACCTGGGTGGGACCCATGGGCGCCCCAGCGTCTGCAGGTGAGAACTGGGTGGGGTGGGTAGGATGTGTGGGTCTCTTTCTCAGGGTGAAGGCGAGAAAGCCCAGGGGTTGTGATCTATATTTGTTCTCCGGACCTTGGCTCTGTCTCCAGGGGCTCCACTAGGCTTGGGGTGTCATCCGTCCTGGAAGCCTGGATGCTGAGATAGATTCTCTCCCTGCATGTTGGCTGATCTGGACGGGAGTCGCAGTCATGCTCCTCGGCGGCCAGACCGACAGGTCTGTGCTCCTGTACTCCCTTCTTCAGAAGCACCACCCACAACTCCCCACCTACCCTCTTTGCAACTAATGAACACCTGGCTCACGGAAGCCTAGCTTCCTCCTTGTCAGGCCTTGCCCTATGGGAACTTATCAAAAGTCATTGCTCCTCTGGGGTTCCTACTAGCACGCATGGATATTGGATATAAAGCGCTCTCACTGTTCTGCCGTTGCTTGTCTCCCCAGGCTTTTGAGGCCCCTCCACCCCATGCTACCTTTTAGGCTCCCTGAAGCCCAGTGGAGGTGCCGTTCCAACCCCTATGCTCCCAGCATCCCCCTATGGGGGACCTACCCCAGCCTCCTATGCTACAGCCAGCACTCCGGCTGGTCCTGCCTCCCTGTACAAGTGGAGGTGGCTCAGCCTGGCGCGGCTGTGGACTGCCAAGGCGGGGAGCCTCTGAGGCCTCTGGGCCTCTTCCAGGCCCCCACTTTCCTTTGCCAGGCCTTGGTGAAGTCTGGGGGTCTGGCTATAGGACCACCGCGAGCCAGGAACGGGGGTAAGGGAGGGTGCGGCTGGGATACTCGGCCCTGCAGGAGGAGAGGAGGCGGGCATGGGCCCCCAGGTAAGCTGGGTGGGGGGGTGGGGACACTGGGTTTGTGGCCATTGCAGGTAAGTGGGCATTGATTGGGTGGCATGGAGGCTGGTTTTAGGGCTGGGGAGGCAGTTCCGGTGCAGCAGTTCCAAGGGTCTATCCACAGCACCATACAATTCAAGCATGGTGGAGGTAGAAGCAGGAGGGTCAGTATAGAATTAGGTCATCTTTGGCTGCATAACCAGTTCCAGGCCAGCCTAGGCTTATGAGACACTGTCTCAACAATAAATAAATAGATAATTCAATCCTGGTTTTAGGGTACCCAGAGGTCATGGGTCAAAATGGCCAAAGGGAAGGGGCTGGCATCCCCCATCATCTTCTGAGAGATGTTCTCAGATGAGTTTCAGGGTTCCTGACCTTACGGGTTATTTGTGGTATCAGAGACTGTAGGCCATAACACAAAGCCCCGATTCTCACTGTAGGTCCCTTTAAGCCAACCTCCGGAAGAGGAGCTAGAGACTGACCAAGAAATTGGTGCATGACATGAGCCACCCGCCCAGTGGAGAGTACTTTGGTGAGCTGGCCTGGTGGGTAGGGTGGGAAGAGGGAGGAGATGGCTCTGGTGGCGTGGATCTTACAGACTGATGCTCATTGCTCTCTATCCTCAGGTCGGTGTGGTGGTTGTGGCGAAGATGTGGTTGGCGATGGAGCTGGGGTTGTGGCCCTGGACCGCGTCTTCCATATTGGTTGTTTTGTGTGTTCAGCCTGTCGGGCCCAGCTCAGGGCCAGCATTTCTATGCTGTGGAGAGGAGGGCATATTGTGAGAGCTGCTATGTGGTGAGTGGTTAGGCTGGGGGGGGGGAAGGGGCTAAATTAAGTATCCAAGATGGGCAGGCAGGTCCCTGCCTATCTAAGAGAGGGCCAGATACTCAGTCAGATGGGGCAGAAGACAGGGGACTTGAAGCTAGGGACTCAAGCAGAAATACAAGAAGGGAAGAACTCGACGTGGTGGCTATCCGCAGGAGAGCGATCAGGAGTTCGAGGCCAGCCATAGCCTAAAAGCAGGTTTGGGGCCTGCCCAGGGCACATATTCCAAAGATCATTTGGTCCATCAACCAAAGAACATTTTGGGTTTTGTTTCTGTGCTTGCTTGTTTGTTGTTTTGGGATAATATGTCGTGTATCCCAGACTGGCCTGAAACTCATATATAGCTGAGGAAGGCCTTGAACTTCCTCCCCCTATCCATGAGGTTTGGGAATTCCAGATGTGTGCCACCAGATCTGTTTTATATGGTGCTAGGAATGGAGCTTCTTGCATGCTGAGCAAACATTTTACCAGTTGAGCTACAGCCCCCCAGACCAAGGAAGGAGTTCAATGTGGATACTAGCGCGGGGGGAGGACAGCTGCTTTTTTCAATGGGGAGGCCTGGCTTTCTTCCTTCCAGACTGAATCTCACTGTGTAGCCCAGGCTGGCCCTGAATGTGATCCTCCTGCCTCAGCCTCCCGAGAAGTAGGAAAACAGATGTGTGCCGGTGCATGCCCAGCTAGAAGGCATTTTAGAGTTGAAGTGATTTGCGAAAGTCTGATAACATTCCTCAGAGGCAGGGATTATTGTTGACTCATCTTACTGGAAAAGAGAGTGTGTGGAGGCTGAACTCCCTGTCTAGAAGTTACAATGCTGGGATAAGAACTCAGAGATGCGGAGACCACCTCCCACTGAATCCTATGCAGGGGACTCCCCCCAGATGGGTGGGAGGCCAGTGCGCCTCCCTGGCTGCTGTGGCTTCCCTTTCTGACCTTCCTGATGCTTCCCCACTAGGCTACCCTGGAGAAGTGTTCCACGTGCTCTGAACCCATCCTGGACCGAATCCTGAGGGCTATGGGGAAGGCTTACCACCCTGGTTGCTTCACCTGTGTGGTGTGTCACCGTGGCCTTGATGGCATCCCTTTCACGGTGGATGCCACCAGCCAGATCCACTGCATTGAGGATTTCCACAGGTTTTGTCTTGGCACAGAATCTCTGATCTGTCCCCTCCATGTCCGTTTCTGACTTCTGGTCCTCTCTGTGACATCAGGGTCTTCCCCAAGACCTAAACCCATCTTTCCAATCCTTCTCATTCCCTTCCCTTCCCCTTTGCTGGGCTCCATTGTGAGCCTCCTGTCGGGAGGAGGGACCTGAAACCCCTTTTGAATTCCTTCCACCTCAGGAAATTTGCACCTCGCTGCTCAGTGTGTGGTGGGGCCATCATGCCAGAACCAGGTCAGGAGGAGACGGTGAGAATTGTCGCTCTGGATCGAAGTTTCCACATTGGCTGTTACAAGTGTGAGGTGAGGGGTCCCTGGACAAGGCTTTGCAGAGCCTAGGACCCTGGGGGGAGAACCCTAAGGGAAGACACACAGAGCTCTCAGGCTAATAGGCAGATATTGTTTCTTCCCACAGGAGTGTGGGCTGCTGCTGTCCTCTGAGGGTGAGTGTCAAGGCTGCTACCCGCTGGATGGGCACATCTTGTGCAAGGCTTGCAGTGCCTGGCGCATCCAAGAGCTCTCAGCCACCATCACCACTGACTGTTGACTCTTCCTAGAAGAACCTGCTGGAAATCTCAGCCCCCATTCATCACCTCCCCTGACATCCACCTTTACTGTTTGTCACCAAATGCTGTCGCTTCTTCCTCTCTTCATGAAATAATAATCCGTGAAGAGTTTAAAAGCAACTTGCAAGTCTGCTGTTTCATTGGAGTCTTATAAGATGAGGCTGTGTAAACCTCAAGTTCCAGCACTTCGGAGGCAGAGGCAGGCGGATCTCTGTGAGTTCAAGGGCAGCCTGGTCTATGTAGTAAACGCCAGGCCAGTGAGGGCTCCATAGTGAGACCATGCCTAAAACAAAGGCTGTCTTATACTTTGTTTTTTTGTTTTCCAGGCAGGGTTTCTCTGTGTTGCCATAGCTGTCCTGGAACTCTCTTTGTAGACCTGGCTGGCCTCGAACTCACAGAGATCTGAATGCCTCTGCTTCTCGAGTGTTGGGATTAAAGGTGTGTGCCACCATGCCCGGCTGCTGTCCTATACTTATATTGTTACATTATAAATTAACTAATTTATTGTAGACTAGAGATTTCTCAAATGGTTCCGTTTCTATTGGTCTTTGAATTCCTCCAGTCTTCTGACTTGACAGAAGTGGTATTGCAGGTCCAGTCCCCACCAGCGGGAATCACAATGCTGGATGCTGATGGCCTATTTCCTCATCTTGGTCTTGCCCTAGAAGGAACTGATGCACTTGACATGCTAGCCATTATAAAGGACCAATTCTAATGTATCCTGGGCTTCCCTTGAATTTGATACATGGCTGAGAGAGCTGAGGCTGTTCTTGAACTCTGGATCCTGCTGCCTTCACTTCTCAAATGCTAAGATTACAGGAGTGTGCCATTGTGTCTGGTGACTTTTGTGGGTGGGTGGGAGGGTGCTGGGGGTGGACCAGGGACACATACATGCTAAGCAAATGCCCTACCTCTTAACTGTACCCCCAGTCTTCTCGCCTTGCCTGGCTTCTTACTTCCTAAACCCAATCCTTTCATACGGTAGGCAAGCACTCTGTCGTTGAACTATATATCACCATTCGTCCCTGTTAAATTATGTGTGCAGGAGCTGAAGGTGGAGGCGTGTGCCTTTAATCCCGGCACTTGGGAGGCAGAAGTAGGTGGATCTCTTGAGTTCTAGGGCAGCCTGGTCTCTACAGGGTTACACAGAGGGGGGAAAAATGTTTGATATGTACATCTAAGTGTGGGTATATGTACATTTGAGCATCGTAGTCCAGAAGAGGTCATCAGGTCCCCAGGAACTAGAGTTAACACCTGAGAGGGTGCCGGGAGTCAAACTCTGCCCCCTGCAAGACCAGGAGTGCTCTTAACCACTGAACCATCGTTTCAGACCCTTCTGAGAGGCAGGGTTTCACCAAATTGTCCAGGCTTGCTTTGAACTCATTCTGTGGCCCTTAAGTTTGTGATCCTCCTGCTTCAACTTGCTGAGTAGCTGGGATTACAGGCCTGTGCCAACATGACTACTAAATTTTTAAATGCCCATTATTGTAAAGACACCTTTCTTACGTGCTGGGATTTTTTCTTGCTGGGAGCAAGGCTGTGGCATGCTCCATTCTTCAGGTTGGCATTCTATTCATTGAGAAGGGCTTAGTGTTATCTTGGGGAATTATGCGTTTAAACTGGAAGCTACTGGATCCTAGTGGTTATTTCCAGACTGCTATGTACAACTTCCCATTAAAGAATTGGGGATTAAAACTGAGATTGGCATGGTTTGCAAAAGGATTAGGCGCCTCTGTCTAAGAAAAGCAGGAAAAACGCGTTTTGAAAAGTAACACATACTGTGGATTTCTGAGGAAGAAGAAAATGGTGGGACGAGATGCCTTTAAAATGGTTGCTTCTATGCATTATTCCCTAGACATCCCTCAAACAAACCCATCCATAGCGCGAGGAGAGGGCAAATCCACCCTTGAAGAGGTCAAGTAATGACCCAACCCAGGGCTCTCGCAAAGCAACCTCTAGATGCAAACTAGCTCCAACCCAGGAGACGTTACGGGAGAGAAAATCTCCATCTCAATTCTCCTCGTGTTAAAAAGGACTCCCCCGCCCCCCCAACCATGTTCAGCAAGCCTGGCTTGGCCCAGCTCAGCTTCCGTAGCTTCAGCGCTTGAGCGAATTTGTCGTAAAGCCACGCGAGATTTCCGCGTCTCCACCCTTTTCCCATCATTCCTTTGGTCTCTGTCTTTCTCTTAGTTTTAGTTGGGTCGGGGGTCTTGTTTGTAGTTAGAAGCCCAGCTCCCGGGTGGTGCAGACTGCGCGCGCGACCTCCTCTAACCCTCAGCAATCTCACTCTCATCTTTCATCGGCCTCCGGCCTGAGAATTCCCGCGTCCTCCTTCAAACCCTCCTTGCGGTTCATCGTCGCGCGTTCCGGTCCGCCCGGAAAACAAGCCCGTCAGCGCGCGCTTCCAACGGCCCCGACCTCCGCCAGGTGGGGGAGGGGAAGGAAAGGCCCGAGTGGCGGGATCGGAAGGAGAGAACTGTGCCCGGGGGCTTCGGGGGTGGACAAGGGGGGGGGAACCCCTGGGGACAGTGAAACTGTCGGAGCGATCGCCCTGCCCGGGATGGCAGGCCGGCCTCGGCGGGAGGGAGGCGGGCGTGCTGCCCCCGGGGGACTGTCCCTCCTCTGGTCCTTGTTCATCATCGCCGTGTCCACCCGCCACCGGGCCCCCAGGCCTCCTCTGACAGCACCATGGGTGACAGCGATGACGAATACGATCGAAGACGCAGGGACAAATTTCGAAGGGAGCGCAGCGACTATGACCGTTCCCGGGAAAGAGATGAAAGACGGCGAGGGGACGATTGGAATGACCGGTGAGACGATATTAACGTACTTTTCTTTTTTCCCTTCACAACCTATCCACCTTCTCTGCATCGCTTTTTTTCCGTTACAAAATTTTGTTAAGATGTGATCCACCATTGGACCGTATTCTGTAATTCAATATGTTCACTGTTGGCTTAGATTTTGAAAGGCCGTAGTGATAAAAGCCACAGCCAGAAGTAGTGGTGGACAGGAACCCTACCCAAGTAGTTGGACCAGGGCCACACAGGGAGACTACCCACCTCAAACCCAAATAAGAACGAACAGACAGATCAAAGTGTTTGAACCAAGAGTTTGAGTGGGAAAATCAGTCTTTATTTGAAATGCATCAGGAGTTTGCATTATTTTCTTCCCCTCCCTTCCTTCTATTGGAAAGATGGGGTTTCTTATTGGGTTAGCCTGTGATTTGCTGGGTAGCTGGCAATGTCATTCATCTTCTGTCTGCCTCCCCCCAGGGCTGGGATTACAGGCATGCACCACCAGATCCCTGTTTAAGCTGTGCTAAGGATGGGACCTGGGGCTTTGTACTTGCTGGGCAAGCACTCAGCTGAGTTATGTCCGAGGTTCAGGGAGTACTTCTGCATTGTGTTGTTTTAAATTACATCTCTTATTTATTTTTGCCTTTTTTTTTTTTTTTTAAGGCAGGGTCTCTGTAGTCCTGGCTGTCTTGGAACTCAATACCATGTAGATCAGTCAGATTCTTAAATACACAGAGATTTGTATGCCTCTGCTTTCCTAGTACTGGGATTAAAGGTATATGCTCCCACCAACACTGGTAAGAACTGTTAGTTAGTTAGCTAGTTAATTTTATTTTATTTTTTTTTTTATTTTATTTTTTTTTTTTTTTTTTGAGGCAGGGTTTCTCTGTAGCTTTGGAGCCTATCATGGAACTAGTTCTGTAGACCAGGCTGGCCTTGAACTCACAGAGATCACCAGATTAAAGGTGTGAACCGCCACTGCCCAGCTAAGATTTTTTTTTTTTTAAATTTGAGTGTTTTGTCTACATGTATTTATGCTGTGTCTGATGTCTGTAAGAAGCCAGAACAAGCTGAGTGTTGGTGGCTCACGCCTTTAACCCCAGCACTCTGGAGTCGGATCTCTGTGAGTTCGAGGCCAGCGTGTTCTACAGAGCTAGTTCCAGGACAGGCTCCAAAGCAATACAGAGAAACCCTGTCTGGGTTGGGGGGGTGGGAGGGGAGAAAGCCAGAACAGTCAGTGTTAGTATTCCTGGAGCTGAAATTGACAGATGGTTGTGGGCTGCCATGTGGTTCTTAGGAGCAGAGCGAGCCTCGGTCCTCTGAATTGCTGAGAGCCACCTCTTCACCCCACCCCTGTACTTTGGTTTCTTAGACAGGGTCTTATGTACTATAGACTGGCCTGGAACGTGATCCTCCTGCCTCAGCTCTTCAGGGCTTGAGTTAGAAGTGAGTCAGCATACCCAACTCTGGTGTTTCTTAAAGGGAAGAAATTCAGTGGCTTTCAGAGTCTGAAACTAGATGAATGAAGTCCTTCAGAGTTTAGCAGTGTCAGGTCAAAGTGGCTTTGAGTACCTGCCACAGACATGAGTGGGAGATCACTGCAAAGAAACTTAAGTTCAAGGCACAGGTGTTGGGGAGAGCCACAGGAAAGGGATAGCTGGGTTTCTGGGTAATTCCCTAGACACAGGTGATGGAACAGCTTGAGGTCAACAGGCATGACAGTTGAGACAAGGTGTAGTAGTTCTCAAACTGTCTAGAGACATTGCTGCCTTTGTTAGTGGCACTGCAGGGATACTGGTTAACACTGCTGGAGCCTCCTCACAAAGGTAATGAAAAGGATGCCCGCTTGAAGAAAGAACATCAGTTAGTGTCCCTACTAGAGCGTGGGTCTTTGTTTCTGGTTTGGTTTTCAGGTTGAAGTGCTGGATGAGAAGTATGCATAATAGAGCACTGTATTACTGTGGGGTAGTCACTGCCTCTGGCAAGAGCAGTTGTGTGATTGGTTAGGGGAGCCTGAAGTGTTTCCCACAGGTGCCATTTTTTTATTTGAGCAGTATCAACACTGGGCCTTCACCCTTAGTAGTGTTAAGCAGACTTGTGCAGGAGACTAAGCCAAGAGAAATTGTTACTTAGAAGAAATCTGTCAGTATTTGTTGCTAATGAACTTGCTGATAGAAACAAATTTTGGAAAACTTATATCTACCAGTATGAGCTTGACAATGTCATATTGTGTAGACTTTTCTGAGATGAGCAGTCTTTATGAAGTATATCTTTTTTGTTTGGTTTTTTGAGACAGGGTTTCTCTGTGTAGCCCTAGCTGGGACTTACTTTGTAGACCGTGCTCACCTTGGAATTCAGAGATCCACCTGAGATCCATCTGCCTCTGCCTCCTGAATGCTGGGATTAAAAGCTTGCACCACCACACCCTATGAAATGTATCCTGATACTGAATATTGGGAAATGTCAGGAGCTGCTCAAAGAGCTGGTAGCACAGTGAATAAAAGGGTATTGAACATTCCAGGCAAGTGTTTTACCACTGAGCTACATCCTTAGCCTACTGGTGTTGGTGTGGTTTTGGTGAAACAGTTCAACTAACTTTGTTTTAAGACAGGGTTTATGTAGCCTAGTTTGATCTCATATTTACTATGTAGCTGCCTCTATTTTCCAAGTGCTAGGATTATACCTTGTCTGCTTCTTTTGCAGGGGCAGAGCTCTGTACCTGTAATCCTCATCTAAGTAGGGGTTCCAGGCTAGCCACTACTACAAATTTTGAGATCCTGTCTCAAAAATCAAAAAGGGAACTGGGCAAGGTAGCTCACCCCTTTAATTAATCCCAGGACTCGAGGATGTCTGAGTTTGAAGCCAGCCTGATCTATACTGTGAGTTCTTGGACAGTTAGGACTACATAGAACCTGTCTAAAAGATAAATTAACAGCCCTCCCCTCTTTTAAAAAAAAGAAAAAAACTTAACCTGGCCAGCTGCCTGGAGGCTGAGATGGTAGGATTGCTGGAATTCAAGAGTGTGAGAGCTCTGTCAGCATAGCAGGATTCTGTTAACTTTGTTCAGGAGCCAGAAAGCATAGCCCAAATTATCTGAAAGAACTATTTAAGTATTTCCTTTCACAGTAATCTGTGCTGTGGGCAAGGTTGTCTTTATTCCTACCTTATCCCTATAGAAGCTCTTAAACCATACTTTGGTGGGGACGGTGCTCCTCCTCATAGTAACTTTGAGTGGCAGGAGCTTAAGTCTCATTTTCTCTTGTACTTGAGGCAGGAGGATCTTGAGTTCAAGTACCGCCTAGTGTACAGAGTGAGTTCAGGGGCAGGACCAGGGGCACAGTTGAGAAGCACTAAAGTAATGTATATTAATGTGAAGTTTCAAGGTTCATAGATGCTAAAGCTTAGCTTTCTGTTAGGTGTGGTGATGTGTGCCCTTGGGAAGTGGAAGACAAAGTGATGGGCTTTGGATAATAGGGAGTTCAAGGCCAGCCTGTGTGTGAACCAGGCTGTCAAGCCACTGTGGTTTTTTGTTTGTTTGCTTGTGCACTGTGCTAGAGAATGGAAGCCAAGGACTGTGTTTTCTAGGCAGGGACTCCACCAGTGCATCCACATCTCCATTTTAGCTCGTCTTTGCTATTGTGATTTGTTCTTACTTCCAGAGAGTGGGACCGTGGCCGGGAGCGCCGCAGTCGGGGTGAATATCGAGACTATGACCGGAATCGAAGGGAACGTTTCTCCCCCCCTCGCCACGAACTTAGCCCCCCACAAAAGCGCATGCGGAGAGACTGGTGAGGTGGCATCACTTTCTTTTTTTGCCCTCAGATCCCTCGGCTTCAGCCCTCCTTGTCTCAATCATCCCACGCACCCAGCGTTTCTTTCCCTTTCCCCCTTGGGTGAGAGACTGTGCCCTACGTGTGCCCCTCCTCTGTCCCTTGTCCATGTTCTGGAGAGGGGGCTCTGGTTCTTTCTGTGTCTGACTTTTGTGTCCCCCACCCTCAGGGATGAGCACAGCTCTGACCCATACCACAGTGGCTATGACATGCCCTATGCTGGGGGGGTGGGGGACCAACTTATGGCCCCCCTCAGCCCTGGGGCCACCCAGGCGTCCACATCATGCAGCACCATGTCCTGCCTATCCAGGCCAGGTAACGCCAGGGGTTCTGGGGAGAAGGGAATTTCCAAGTTTCAGGGAATGTTTGGGGCTGCTGGAGACGATGGTTGGAACCTGGGAGAGGGCTAGGTTCTGGGGTGCCTGTGAGGTATAGCATCTGCTGCTTGGAGTGGAGGGCATTTGGACGAAGAAAGGGGTGCCTGACTACCTAGGCTCTGCCTCTGCCTCACAACCAAGCCTTCTTGATTGGACTCCCGCTCCCCCAGGCTGGGCAGCATCGCAGAGATTGACTTGGGTGTGCCACCACCCGTCATGAAGTCCTTCAAGGAATTCCTCCTGTCCCTGGATGACTCCGTGGATGAGACCGAGGCGGTCAAGCGCTACAATGACTATAAGCTCGACTTCCGGAGGCAGCAGATGCAGGACTTTTTCCTGGCTCACAAAGATGAGGAGTGGTGAGTGCCCCTCTTGCCTGCCCTCTTTGTCCTGGCCCATTTCTCTGGTCTGGCCAGGGGAGCTGCAGCCTTGTCCTCCTCCAGTTCTCCCCAACATGGCACCTCCTGGGAGTGGGATGGGGAGGGAGACTGTTGGCTGGTGGACCCCACCCATCTCCCTTCTCTGCTGTCCTCACTGGGACACCTCCAGGCCGCTGACCAGAGCTACTTAGCCTCTTGGGGCAGCACAAAGACTGCGACCCTCTTGTCAATGTGGGTCACTGTCGTCCCCAGCCACCAGGACCCCGTGTGGCAGTGGTCTCCCAAAGGCAACGAGAACACAAGAACAGCCAAGATCTCAGGGTCGTTTGACAGAGAAAAGAATTTGAATTTTTTTTCCTTATGTGGATGTTTTAATTTTAATCAACCATCTTTTCCCCCCTCCTGCTCCTCCTCCTCATCCTCTTTCTGCTCCTCCTTGAAAAGAGCCAGAACTGGGAACTACACCCGCTCATCGTCGGAGCTCGGAGCAAACCCACCTCCACCCCCACCATACCCAGCCCATACATGAGCCCCTGGGCAGAGCGGCGGGGCCCGGCCAGGCAGACAGGCAGGGCACCGCTGTGCACAATGCAGTGGTCTAGCTGAATGTATTGCTTAGGCAGCTAGTCAGTCAGGGCCCCCACCGCGGAGGCCCGCGGGGCGGGGCATCTGGGCCGGTTACCCCAGCCAGGAGCCAGCGGGCAGCCCGCCAGCCAGCATGGGCCCTGGGCGCCACTAGTTAAATCTTGAGCTCTGTTTGACCAAGCAGCCAAGGTAAAGATACTGGAGGTGACGCCTGCGGCTTTCCTCTCTGCTCAGCCTGTCCTGTCCTGTCCTTGTGTGCCCCTTCTGACTGCCCCGTGTGTCTTTGGATGGCTCATGAACCTTTCCCTTTCCTTCTTTCCTGTCCATGTTCTTGCTCTCTGCTAAACACTTCTTGTTTTGTTTTCTCAACTTGTCTGTCTTTGTTTTGGATCTCTGGGCCCTCCTTACATTTCCTCCATACCTCCTTTTCTTTTTCTCATACCCCTAATTTCTTCTGCTTAGGTTTTCTTCCCCTACCCTCAGAGGCCTGTTAAAATGCTTTCTTTTTCATACTCTGTCCAAATCCTAACCCTCCAGCCCTCTCTCCTCCCATGGGCCTATCTGAGGCCGTGTGGGTGCTTGGCCTTACCCTTGGCTCTTTCCTGTCCCTTCCACTGCCTTATCCCACTAGGGGAGAAAGGTGTCCTGCCTTTGGCCTTTTTTTCCTATCTGGTACACTTCAGGGTTCCTTCTGGCTCCACCTGGGGTGGAGGGGAGGTTCTCTGGGGCTCCTGCCCCCTTAGCTCTCCTCTGAAGCATTGGGAATCTAAAAGCTTGGCACACTAGTGCTTCCCACAGCAGTGGATGGAGCTGCCCTATAATCCCGGCCATGACCAGAGCCATGGTCCTCCTAAAACAGAGCTCTCAGTTCCTGGTTCTCCCCCACATCTTTCCAGAGCACCTCTGGTTCCTTTTTGGGGTGTTGGGTGGTTTTAGTGCACCCCTTTCTTGATGTTACTCCTTCAGTGGGTGTGAGAGGCTATGTTCTGCCTTTCTTGGGCCCCTCCCCCACAGCCTGGTCTGGGCCTTAAGTAACTGCTTTGTTTCTTCCGCCCTGCTTGCATCTCCCCTCAGGTTCCGATCTAAGTACCACCTGATGAGGTGGGAAAGCGCCGGCAGGAGGCCCGAGGGGCCCTGCAGAACCGACTGAGGGTGTTCCTGTCCCTCATGGAGAGTGGCTGGTTTGATAATCTTCTTTTGGACATAGACAAAGCTGATGCCATTGTGAAGATGTTAGATGCAGGTGTGGGCTTAGAGGCTGGGGGAGGTCTTGGCTAGGAGAAAAGCCAGAGTTCTTGGGTTGTGACCTCTGCTTTTGTTGTCGGTAGCTGTCATTAAGATGGAAGGTGGCACAGAGAATGATCTCCGAATCCTGGAGCAGGAGGAAGAGGAGGAGCAGGCAGGCAAGCCTGGGGAGGCCAACAAGAAAGAGGAAGGCCGTGTCGGACCAGGCCCGGGGGGATGGCGAGCGCAAAGTCAACGATAAGGATGAAAAGAAAGAAGATGGCAAACAGGTCAAGTGGCAGGGGTTGACAGCTGGAACCTCATTTGGGGAAGGCGGGGTGGCTCTGACGTGTCCAGAAGGAAAGATTGACATTTTCAGAAACTCTCCCCTCATGTAGGCTGAAAATGACAGTTCTAATGATGATAAAACTAAGAAATCTGAGGGTGATGAGGACAAGGAGGAGAAGAAAGAAGAGGCTGAGAAGGAAGCCAAAAAGGTAAAGTGTGTCTTGTATGAGGCCAAAGTGTCAGGGCCGGACCCTGGGTCCTGATTGGCCTATTCTGTTGCTCTCACAGGGCAAGAAGCGGAACCGGAAGCACAGTGGTGATGACAGCTTCGATGAGGGCAGTGTGTCTGAATCTGAGTCCGAGTCTGAGAGTGGCCAAGCTGAGGAGGAGAAAGAGGAGGCGGGTGCGCTTCACTTGTCTTGTTCCTCTATTTTACTGCATGGGCTGATTCTGGGGGGGGGGGGGGTTGCTCCAGAGATAGTCTGACTGGTGGGAAGGGGTCCTGTGGGGTGATGTCTGGTAGTAACTGCTGCTCATCCAAGTGAATGATAAAGTTGTATTAACTCCTACTTCCTGCTTAGAAGATGCACTTAAGGAAAAGGAGAAGCCCAAGGAAGAAGAGAGGGAGAAGCCTAAGGATGCTGCGGGGCTGGAGTGTAAGCCCCGGCCCCTGCACAAGACTTGCTCTCTCTTCATGCGCAACATTGCCCCCAACATTTCGAGGGCTGAGATCATTTCTGTAAGTGGGGACATTGGTCCCGAGGGCAGGGGTTAGCTGAGGCTCAGATCCTTCAGATGGCAGGCTGCCTTTGGCATAGGGAGGCCTGGTTTGGTGTGCATTGTGGTTCTTAGATGTTGGAGGATGAAGGGCACTTGGCGAGGCAGGGTTTCTCTGTTAGCTCTGGCTGTCCTGGAGCTTGCTCTGTAGACCCGGCTGGTCTTGAACTCAGATCATCTGCCTCTGCCTCCCAAGTGCTGGTATTAAAGGCGTGCACCGGCACCCCGTCCGTGAAGGGCACTTCTTTAGGGTTCTAAAGGGGTGGAGATGAAAGGAGTGAGTTGAGTCACGGTGTGGCTTTTCTCTTTCCTTGGTTCTTGCAGCTTTGTAAAAGATACCCAGGCTTCATGCGCGTGGCACTGTCGGAGCCCCAGCCCAGAGGAGGTGAGGAGCTGGACACCTTGGGGTGGTGCAAGGAGACAAGGCAGTGAGTGGTCACACTGGCTGCATCCCAGGACCATACTGACAAGCTTTCTTATGTAGGTTTTTCCGCCGTGGCTGGGTGACTTTTGACCGCAGTGTCAACATTAAAGAGATATGTTGGAACCTGCAGAACATCCGAGTAAGTGCTGGGTTTGGGGCTGCAGGAAGCATCGCCAGGTTCTGCCTGTCCACCCCTTCATGTCCACTGAGAGAAGCTGTGGGGCTGTGACCATGTTCAGCCCCCTCTGGTCCCCTGCCCTTGGGGAGTCTGGGTTTAACCACCAAAGGTTCTTTAAAGGGCCCTGTCTTCATGGTGCAGCATCTGGGGTAGTCATTGGCCAGTCTGTTGATTGTGTGTGTGCCTACAGCTCCGTGAGTGTGAACTGAGTCCCGGTGTGAACAGAGACCTGACCCGTCGTGTCCGCAACATCAACGGCATCACACAGCACAAGCAGATAGTGCGCAATGACATCAAGCTGGCAGCCAAGCTGATCCACACACTGGATGACAGGACCCAGCTCTGGGCCTCTGAGCCTGGGACACCTCCCTGCGCCCACAGTCAGTGACTCTGGGGATTGTTTCCAGTACACCCATGGCTCCTTGTGCTCCCTCTACTCATTTTATTTCCTTAGACTAGTTACACTCTAAGTAGTGAGAAGGTAAAGTGTAGGACAGTTCAGTCTGGGACTGACTGAAGAACCAACCGAGATAACTCACTACTCTGGGACCTGCCATCTTACCTTTCGTGACCCTTGGGTCCTACCCACAGCCTCCCTTATTTGCCCTTTGTCTGTGTGGTGTCTTCCCCATCTGTCAGAAATATCAGTTATTTCTGGCTTAGGAAGGAAGAGTTCAGGAGTGTGACAAGTGGTATAAGTCCCTCCCTCTTGATGTCCCAGTTTCTGGGTAGACTTTCCTGCCTCATTGTCCATCTCATCCCTGTTAGAGCCTGCCCTCGCAAAACCCCATCCTGAAGAACATCACTGATTACCTGATTGAGGAAGTGAGCGCGGAGGAGGAGGAGCTACTGGGGAGCAGTGGAGGGCCCCCACCTGAGGAGCCTCCCAAGGAAGGCAACCCGGCAGAGATCAATGTGGAGAGGGATGAGAAGCTGATCAAGGTGC
This sequence comes from Phodopus roborovskii, assembly GCF_943737965.1. Taxonomy (NCBI): domain Eukaryota; kingdom Metazoa; phylum Chordata; class Mammalia; order Rodentia; family Cricetidae; genus Phodopus; species Phodopus roborovskii. The sequence continues at coordinate 16,102 of NW_026125402.1, forward strand.
CATTTGTGTCCGTCTGGGGTCGTGTGGCCCTGGGGGTGCAGGGCTGAGTAGTGACCTGTGTCTCATCTCCCTCAGGTCTTAGATAAACTCCTTCTCTATTTGCGTATTGTGCATTCTCTGGATTATTACAACACTTGTGAGTACCCCAATGAAGGCGAGATGCCCAACCGCTGCGGCATAATCCACGTCCGGGGTCCCATGCCCCCCAACCGTATCAGTCACGGAGAAGGTACACTCCAGGTCCTCCAAGTCTTTTGTGTCCAGCCTCTGTCTTCTCTTGACCCTTCTCTAAGCCTTCTCTGTTATCCACACAGTGCTGGAGTGGCAGAAGACGTTTGAAGAGAAACTGACCCCCCTGCTGAGTGTGCGTGAATCCCTTTCTGAGGAAGAGGCCCAGAAGATGGGTCGTAAAGACCCTGAGCAGGAAGTGGAGAAGTTCGTCACCTCTAACACACAGGAACTGGGCAAGGATAAGTGGCTATGTCCTCTCAGTGGCAAGAAATTCAAGGTCTGGGATGTGGAAAGAATTGGTGGGTGGATTGGGAGGTGGCTTTGGGCAGCAAGACCCCCTAAAGGACTGGAGGAGCTGTATGACCTTCAGGTGGGGTTCTGGAGGAAACAGACTGCAGCAGGCTCTGTCCTCATCTCGTCCTCTCCACCCAGGGTCCTGAGTTTGTACGCAAACATATCTTCAATAAGCACGCAGAGAAGATCGAAGAGGTGAAGAAGGAGGTGGCATTTTTTAACAACTTCCTTACAGATGCCAAGCGCCCAGCTTTGCCCGAGATCAAGCCAGCTCAGCCACCTGGCCCTGCCCAGAGTAAGATACGATCCATGGGGGCTGCCACATCTCTTCCTTTGCCAGAAGTGAACCCCACTAACCTCCAGGCCCTATTCCTACAACTCTTGTCATTCCCCTCCCTCCCCCGCAGTAATTCATGTTCCTGTCCATGTTGTACTCCCCCCAGGCCTGACCCCAGGACTTCCCTATCCACACCAAACACCACAGGGCTTGATGCCATATGGTCAGCCCCGGCCTCCCATCTTGGGCTATGGAGGTGAGTCTGGAAGGGCAATGCAAAGGCTTGATGTTTGTGGAGGGCTACAGAGTTTAGCTAGGCTGAGGTTGAGGTCAGTTTTTAGTTCAACCTGGGTCTTTCTCATAGCTGGTGCTGTCCGCCCTGCAGTCCCAACAGGAGGGCCTCCATACCCCCCATGCTCCATATGGTGCCGGTCGCGGGAACTATGATGCTTTTTCGAGGCCAAGGAGGATACCCTGGGAAACCTCGGAACAGGTGAGTATGCAAAGAGGCCCTGGCTTCTTTCCCCCCCCTCCCCTGACCAGGGACTTCTGATATTACCTGTATTTCACACTTCCTGTATTTCACAGGATGGTTCGAGAGACCCACGGGCCATAGTGGAGTATCGGGACCTGGATGCCCCGGATGATGTTGATTTCTTTTGAGCCGTCTACTTGCCCTCACTCTACATCTACTACCATCTATACCCGTGACCACTTTATCCCATCAGCTGAGAATTTTTTTTGTACGTTATTTTTCCCGCTAGTAAAAGCACTTTGGTAGTGTCTCTTAACTGTGTGGTATGCCTTCTTTCCCCAAACACAGGCTGGACCATAGTGAGCCGAATTATGCCAGTTTATTATTATTTTCAGAACAGTGTCTGTAACCCTGGCTGGCCTAGAACTTGCTGGGTAGGCCAGGCTGGCTTTGAACTCAGATCTAGTTGCCTTTGTCGTTGTCCCTGTCCCCGGACTTTTGGTGCTGGAAGAGACTTCTCTGTTGGGGACCTGTAAGAAGTAGGTGCCTCTGACCAGACTCAGTTCCGGGGGCCTGTCCCACAGTGCAGGCAGGGTGTGTGGAGTCAGGTTATTTCTGGTCAAGCACAGGTTGTAGAAGGGGTGGAATCAAAGACACTGCTTGCCTTTCGCCAGCCCACCCATCCGGCAGCTTGCAGTTCACTACGGCTTTTCAGAGTGCCCCAGTAGTGTGGATCCAGTATCAGTACATAGGCTTCCCTAGCTGGCCCCTCACAGACTCCCAGCAAAGCCTTGGACTGAGCATCTGCATCCCCTCCCACCATTACTGGACCGCCGCCCTCCTTGAAGTGGGAATAGAGCCGCTCCAGTTCTTCCAGAAGCCCGGCTCCACGGGGCACGTGGCATAGGCGCCCCTGAGGTCCTCCGAAGTGTTCAAGGCAGAGGCTAGCTTCCACACAGCCGATCCAGTTCCGGGAGTCCCGGAACCCGGGGGGCTTGTCGCCCATGTCTTCTAGGGCAGCCTGTATGGCTGCCATCCCGGGCACGCCAGAGGACTGGCCCTTTGGCCAAGAGCACAGTGTCTGCAGGGTGCGGTAGCCACATCCCCAGCCGCGGTCATCCAGTCCATCGCAGCCGTAGTGATAGTAAAGGTAGTGGCCCGAGACGAGGGCCAGTCGGGCTGGACTCTGGCAGGGCAGAGCCAGGCCCAGGTGCACGTCCTTCAGCAGCTCCAGGGCGCTCAGTGGGGCAGCTGTCACCGAGGCGGGACGAATCCGGGTTCTCGGTCTTTTCTGGGGCTATCGGCGGGCAGGATGGGCGTGCGGAACCGGGGAACGCTTACCGAACATTGAAGCGGGAGAAAAGCCACAGGTAGACACCGGCTTAAGAAAGAACCTTCTAAAAGGTGCGGGCGAGCCAGCCTTGCTGCGCAGTCGCAAGCTCCGCCTCAAGGGGCGGATTCAGCGCTTGCTTCCGCCGGATGTGCACCAATACTGGGGCTTCTATTGCCAGCGTCTCAGTGACTCGGCCCCCGCCCCAACTTCCCGGCAGTCGCACAGAATCCAGTGGCTGTAACAGTTTATTGGCGGCCCAGAGGGGCGAAGGCACCGCAGGGAAGGGAGTTCGGCCCCAGACATGCACAAGATGGGGGAGCCCCTGGTGGGAGAAAGTCGGGACGGGGTGGGCAGGGCCTGGGGCTCGGTTGTATTACATCCCAGCCCTTAAATAAATAGTATATGTACAGCTAGGGGGCTCGGGCAGGGCGGTGGGATCTGAGGTTCCCCCTCCCCCACCCCGGGGTCACAGGTCTGAGCAGCGCTCCTGCTTGCTGTAGTGGTCGAACTGGTTTTTCCAGTGCACCATGTAGGAGCTCCAGCGGTGGAACTCGGCCTTCCACTGGCGCTCCGCCTCGTCCAGCGTGTCTGCGGCCCGGGGCGCCCCACAGGAGTGGAGGAGGAAGCGGTACAGGTCCGGCAGCGGAGAGGGGGTGTGAGCGCACCGCCACACACGCCACGAAGGAGGCCGAATGGAGTGGTGGAAAGAAAACAGGATGATCCGGAGAATGAGAGTAGAGTGGAGAAGGAGTGGCAGGAAGGAGACAGGAGGAGAGAAATGATCGGAAGATGCCGGGGAGGGACAGGATCAGAACGGGAGGAGGGTCCATGGGTTGGTGGGGAAGAGAGAAGATACAGAAATGGTTGGCGGTTACAAGCCCCATTGGCTGGCGTTATCTAGCCCCGGGCCCTTCTTCCCCTCAACATCAGGCTCAATTTCCAAATGATAGTTTTACATTAAAAAAGAAATGTTCGCTTAAACAAAGGTGTGTAGATCCCTGAGTCTGTCCAGTTTGTCTCAACTTGGGAAGGGAGTCGGGCGCTGTATCCCTGAGAGGGGCCCTTTCCTTCCTCCCAGCCACATGCTGGAGTAAGAGTCCTTTGAGGCCAGAGGTTAAGAGACTGTAGTCACAGCCACGGAACCCGGGAGTGGAGAAGGAAAAGGAAGAGAAGGGAAAGGGACAGGGATAAGTCGGGGCTGGGCCTGGGGGCCTTCCCATGGGCGGGGCTTGGGCAGGGGCTGGGAGCCTCCGTGGCTGGGGGAGGTGGAGAAGAGAGGGGATTACACCCTGCCTTCGAACCCCCTTACCCCTCCTTCCAACCCTTGCCGCCTTGTCCGTTCCCTGTTCCCCGATCCCGCGCCTACCGGTGGCGCTGAGCAATTTGGGGAGAAAGCGATTCCAGAAGGCGCAGGTCTGGGCGCGCAGCCCCCGCCGCACCTCCAAGGGCTTCAGGTTCAGGCTCACATATTGCTGAGCTCCAGTGGTGTATGGTGGCCACTGTGGGGACTTGGAGTCCCGAGGGTCATTGGGGTCCCTGCAGAAGGAAGAGGGAAATCTCAGCCTGCCTAGAGGGATAAGGAATGAAGCCGCTGGTCCTCTTCCTAACTGGACCTTCTTCAAGTCATCCTTCCCCTCTCTTCCCCCTACCCCCTAGCCAGCCTCTCTCCCTTCTCCTCCCTCCCTTCCTTCCTCTCTCTCTCTCTCTCTCTCTCTCTCTCTCTCTCTCTCTCTCTCTCTCTCTCTCTCGTGTGTGTGTGTGTGTGTGTGTGTGTGTGTGTGCGCGCGCGCGCATGTCACTGGCAATACCTCTGCCTCAGTTTCCCAGAGTGCAGGGATTACATACATGGGACACCAAAGGGGGTTTTCTTTCCACTGGACTTGTCTCTTTCTCCACTTCCCTTTGTTTTCTTGTTCCACTTTTATTTTCCTCCTTCCATTAAAAAAAATACTTTCTAGCTGGGCATGGTACCACATACTTTTAATCCCAGCACCCAGGAAGCTAGAGGCAGGTTTATGTGAGTTTAAGGCCAGCCTGTTCTACATGGGGAATTCCAGGTCAGACAGGAATACATAATGAGACCATATTTCAAAATACAATAAGAATTCTAGAATTGTGCATTTAGCTGTGTAGGTAGTTGCAGTCCTGTCTCTACAAATAAATATCACCTTTACTTTAGATGACACGAAATCTGATGCAGTCAAGGGTTTGTGCCTGCTAGGCCAGTAAATATAACCCAAATCCTTTTGCCTTTCTCTCTCTCATCTTTAACATTTTTTAAAAATGACAATGGTGATGAGTGTGTGTGTGTGTGTGTGTGTGTGTGTGTGTGTGTGTGAGAGAGAGAGAGAGAGATGTGGAAGTCAGAAGGTAAATTTGTGAAGTTGATTCTCTGCTACTTTTATGTGGGTTTCAGCGACCCAACTCAGGCTTGCACAGCAATTCCTTTTACCTGTTTTGAGCCATTTTGCCAGTCACCTAGCTATGTTTTGCAGTGCTTGGGATAGCCTCATATATATTTGTGTTCCTTAGCCTTCTACCACTGAGCCATATTTCCAGCACTCACCCCAATCCCTTCCCCAAATGCGCCTCACTATGTAGTTCAAGCTAGCCTGGAACTCTATATATAAAGTGGACTGACATCGTCTATCTCCCAAGTGCTGGGATTAAAGGTGTCCAACTGTTTTTGTCTAAGGACTCCCCATTCTGCCTGCCTTGTTCTCTGCATCATCTTTGACGTTCTCTCCATCCCCTGTACGGATGGTTCCCTTTTTCCACTATCATCCATGGGCACCCTTCTCCCCTGGACCCCTAGAGGCCATCCCCACTCCAATACCACTGACCCTGTGCGGGCAAAATTGGTCCAGTATTTCATAAGTCGCTGAGCAAAGATTCTCTCCTCCGTGGTGTAGTTCAGTGAGGGGTCCAGAGGGAGCCCAAAGATGAACTCGATTTCATAGCCATGGGGCACCCCCATCCAGAGGGGCCAAGTCAATGTGGAGGCGCGATGTTCAAAGATGTAGGCATAGACTCGGGCCCCTTGGGCAGCCAGTCGCCCAGCCAGCTGGGCCACGGGGCACACAACGTTGTGGTCGCCCACCACTGCACTCATGGCATCCCTCAGGTGGGCAGGGTCCTCAGGGTGCAGCCAGTCTGTATAATGTAGGACCCACAGCCCTCGGCCGCCAGGTCACTTGCTTGGGGTACACCCATCCGCACCCCAGACAGGAACTGGGCCCGGCTGATGAGAGATTCATTGTCTTTGCTGAAGCCTGGGACCCCGTAAACCAGAAAGTAGGAGCCCTCGTCCTTCACCACACCCACCAGCACCTGAAGATAGTTGGAGATGGGGAAAAGGATGGAGAGATGATAGGCAGACAGAAACAGATGAACAAACAAATAGCTAGAGAGATGAACCCTTCCAGAGCCAGAATTACATAGAGTAAAGAGTAGGGAAGGGACAAGCATGGAGAGAAAGAAAAATATATATACCCATAGTTTCCTTTTTGCCCAGCAACCCTCCACAGGGAGGGACTGACCTTGGGACCCACACACTTGGACTCTAACAGTGGATGTGCAGTAAGCCCTCATGCTTGGGTCTCTGGGGAAGGGGAGGCAGGGATGAAACCCAGAAGAATCTGGTCAACCATTAGTCACCTGCAGGTCTTGAAAATCTCCAGCATTGATGAGGGCCTCTGGTGTGTCACTGAGGAAGTCTCCGTCCACCACAGGCACGAAGGAAAATCTGAAGATACTTTCCTGAGGCAGCACATGCCACTCGTGGTCCACCAGGTCCTGAGCTGGCCGTGTCCTCAGGCAGGCTATCAGCTCTGTGTCATTGCCACCAGCGCCACCTGGGGGACAGCCCACTAGGCGGCCCAGCAGGGTGGCCCTGCGCCCTGGCCTCTCCTGCACCCACGGTGGCCCAGGGCCCATTGGGTGTACCACTCTGCAGGACAGCCCTGTGGAAGAGGCTCCGACTGGGCAGGGACAGAATGTGCATGCCCACCGAGGCTGCGCCTGCACTCTCCCCAAACAGTGTCACTGACATTGGGTTTCCCCCAAAGGCTGCAATATTTTCTTGCACCCATTGCAAAGCAAGCCGTTGATCCAGCAGGCCTACATTGCCAGGGGCTTCTCTGCTGCCTGGCAGGGCCAAGAAACCAAAGGTTCCTACTCGGTAGTTCATAGATACCAATACGGTCCCCTCAACCTGGGCCAAGAAACGGCCATCATACACGTCCAAGGAAGATGTCCCACTGTAGAAGCCGCCCCCCATAGATCCAGATGAGGACGGGTGCAGGAGAAGTAGGCCTGGGGTATGGTGTCCATACATTAAGATACAGGCAGTCTTCACTCAGCTCTCGGTTGGGGTTCCACATCTCAGTACCCTCAAACCCAGGGTACAGGGTGTCCACGTATTGGTAGCAGACATTTTGGAAGGTGGTAGCATCCAACACTCCTGACCAGGGCCGCTTGGGCTCTGGTGGCAGAAACCTACGTGAGCCTACAGGTGGCTCTGCAAAGGGGATGCCCAGAAAAGCTGAGACTGGGCCCCCGGGGGGGCCTTCAGGCGGACGCCTCTCAGCTGGCCCCCTCTGACCGTCACCAGCAGCTGTGGGTCTTTCCGGCCCTCAGCCCCTGCCCCTCCTCCCAGGAGGGAGATGAGCAGGAAGAGGAGTGGAAAAGCCAGGGAGGGTGTGTGCAGGGGATACCAGGAAGGCCTCATGACTGCCAAGACAGGCGGGTGTCTGCTGGGAGAAAGAAAGGCAAAGGGTGAAGACTGGAGGCAGCTCAGAGAGAGATTAAGTAACAGTTTTGCCCGAGGGTTATCAAGGAGTTGCAGAGGAGGTGGGGCAGATTGGCAAAGGGAGGGGAGAAATGGAGTCAAACTAGGAGAAAAGACACAGGCAGACAAATGAGAGGGAATACAAGATCAGACACACACACACATACACATACACACACCCATACCACAAGTACAGCCAACTGAGATAAGACCCGTTAAGGCATACTCTCCCTTCCCCAGCAAGTTCCAAGGCCTCCCATACCTCCGTCCCCCTGCCTCTGTGGCTTGGGCTAAGACCCCTTGCATACAGCCAAGGTTGGAAAGGCCTCAGTCCATGTACAGGCCTCAGGACAGGGGCGGAGCCCTCAGAGCCGGGTGGGGCCCTTCAGGAGCTTGCAAGTTATGGTGAGAAAGCACAGCCCGAGTCTCTCCTGGGTTGGCCAAAGCTTTCAAGGAGTGGGTTGGGCATTTAAGGTATTGGAAGTCCCCGGTCCTGAAGACATCCCAAATCCTGTCCAGTCCACACCTTGCCCCACCCTGCTCCGCCTCATCTTCTTCCTGGTACAGCCGGTTGGTACCCTTTTGCTTCTCATCAGCCGCACCCCTCTCGCCTGACTCCAGTCGATTGGCTCACCAGCCCCTTGAGGGGCTCCCCAGGACTCAAGCCCCTCTGCATCCCCATATTGCAGTGCCCGACGCTGCCAACCGGGAGCAGTAGAGACCAAGAAGAGGCCAGCGCTCCCCGCCCGAGCTTTGATATGGGGGAATCTGAAGGATCGTGAGCATCGCAGAGGGGACTGAAGGGCGAGCCAGGACGCCTGTGTTCCCGGAGCTCCGGAGATCCCCGTTGCAAAGGCAGGGGCGCTATTTTGGGGGCAACAGCTGCTGTAGTTCCGGCATCTCCAGCCAAGAGATCAAAATTCCCCCGGGTCGGAACTACCCCCCTCCGGGCGTTCACCCATCACCCAGCCAGCCCTGTTCGCCTGGATCTGGGGATAGTGGCGTTGGAGATTAATCAGGAAACCCGAGTGGGGCTAATTATAACTCGGGGCTTCCGCTGAGCCTCCCTTTAGAAAAGAAAGAAAGAAAATAGAGACGGAATCTCCACAGGAGGGGGGTCCTGGAGCTGGCCAGGGGCTCAGCTGGGTAGGGACGCTGGGGTCGCGGCCCTCGGGATGGGGGTTGGTGCAGTCGGGATGTCAGTAACCGCGCAGTTTGGGCTCCGCCCCAAACAGGGGCGTCTTCCAACGTCCCCAGACTTGGAGGAGAGTGGGGAATGGGCCTTCAGGGGGTCCCTGCAGGAAGAGAGCGCAGAGGCAGCGGCCGGCCGGGCGAGCATCATCGGTAAGTATGCAGCTGCTAGCGGGAGTTTCAGAGGAGTGCGAGGCAGTGGGGGTGCCCTCTGGGCAGGCCCCGGGAGGCAGACCGTGCAGTGGGATCTCTGTTTGGGGGGCTCCGATCATTCCAGGATCGCTCGGTTCTCCCGGGATGCGGATCGGTCCCCAGCCGAGGGAGGGTCCCGGGTGGGTTGGGAGACTCACCTGAGGCGGCCAAGCCGGGCCGGGTCGGGCCGCGCCGAGGAGCTGGAGGCGGCCAATGTTCCCCGGCGCAGGCTGAGCCGACAGTGACAGCCGCCTCCGGCCCCCGCACACACCCCTCCGGGCCGCACGGCGCCCCCGCCCGCCCACTGTCTCCGCCCCCGCCCCTCCCTGCTCCCCCGGGCTGCCACCTCCCCTCCTTCTCCCTCCCTTCAAGCCCCGAGACCCCAGGGAGTGGGGGCCCAGACACACTCCAGTGTTAGAGTCAGACAGACTGACAGACCCGCAGACCCGCAGCGACGGGGCAGACACCCACGTGACAGATAGACGGACCGCAGCCTGCGGGAGACACCAGACACCGCTCACGCAGGCGACAGTCTCCTGCGGTGACAAGTCACAGACAGACCGACTTTCATGGACGGAGGGATATAGTGACAGCTCTAATCCAGAAAGATCAAAGGCCTAATACTTGAGCATCTGTAACCACGACGTAGCGTGGGGGTGGCATGGGAGAAACGGCACGTGAAATCTTGGCTGAGGACCCCTTCAGCTGGCGCTGGTAGAAAAAATGACGTGGGGCATCTCTGTGGGGATGAAGGACACCTGTGGGAACAGATACAGAGACATAGGCTCTTCCTCATAGGGAGACCCCCGAGGGCAGGGAGAGGTGAGGCGGGGGTCAGCTGAGAAGGCAAGCCGCATAGAGGCACGCGGAAGGCTGTGGGGAGAGACTGCACTCCGCTGCAGGAGTGGAAACTTCCGGAACCCCCAAGGGTGGGCTTGAGCTGATTCCCCTGACCCGTGACCTCCAGCTGTCATCACAAGGGTCCGGCCGGGCCATGACATCACCAGGCCAAGCTTTCATTGGTCGGTGTGGCTAGCAGGTGGGAGCGGCCTGGCCTTGGAGCCCCCAGCCTGCTCTGGAGTCCCACAGTCTATACGCCCTGCCTTCTAAGGAGTCTCCCACCTATCAGCACCAGAGTGACGGTGGAAATTGTACAGCTTTGTGCCCACGCGAGATCACTACGCGAGAGGGACAACTGGCTCACGGGGTGGGTGGGGGCATCTGTCTCTGGAGCCTGCCGGCCGCTGCTGTGTGGGTGACTGGCTGCTCGAGCGAGCGTGGGGACGTGCGTGCGCGCGAGCGGTGCGGGGCGCTGCGTGGAGCGATGGGGAGGGGCACGCGCACGCATGCTCGCTGTGGCCGCCACGCGCTTTTCCTCGCGCCCCAGACACTCATCGGTCACCTCCTGGGAGCAAGGGCTTGGCCCAGGAAAACACCAGTGCAGAGTTGAGCCCCCTCCCAGATGTGCGATTTTCATCTCTCCAAACTGCGACATCCCCCTCCACCCCCAACCCTCCTGTCCCTGGAGAACCTGGCATGCCGGGAAACACTTCTGCAGGCCAGATCACCCGCGACGGGTCGGTGCTTGACTCGATGACACTATCGCCAGGTGGCGCCAGAGGCTGCCACTCCCGGTCTTGAAGACTGGGGTGGGATCAGCCCTTCGTTATCTGTGCCCTGGACTCTCTGGAAAGAGGGACCAGGGCTTGTTATTGTTGCAGTGGGAGACAAAGAGTCTGAAGCCGCTTCTGAGCGTGGCATTGCTAGATTATAAAAACCATGGAAGGAAATGGGGAATGAATGAGCCCAGTTTTGTCCAAGGGGCTGTTAGCCTATAAAGTGAGCCCTGTTAGTGATGATATGTTGTTCTCTTTGTCCAATTGTCCCAAAACAAGTGATACTGGGCAGTTTATCTCTTGACCTTTGTAATTATGAGTTTGTTTCACCGAAGGAAAGATCTGGGACAGGAATAAGCTATCTATATAAACCCATATTAACTTTGGCAGCTTAGTAAGTAAAAGGACAGGAAGAGGTGGGTGATGAACCAGTCAGTCAAGGATCTTGCCCAAACATAATCTTAAGTTCCATCTTTGGGACCCTCATAGTGGAAGGAGAGAGCCAACTCCCTGGAAGGTGTCCCCTTAGTGCCACATGAGCCCCATGGCGTGTCCCTACCCCCCATAAATAAGGAAGAAGAAGGAGAAAAAGAAGAAGAAACCCAGAAGACAGTCATGTAAGGTTGTCACATTGCACTTGACATCAGGGACCCTGATTTTACAGGGAACTTTGTTGTGCCTTTTATTGTGTCTTGCCTTACCATCTTCAGCTAGTGACTCCCACTCACCATGTAGTGTATTAAGGCTGCTCGAACATCAGCCATCACACCTGCATTACCAAAATCAGGGTGGAAGAAACATTGGACAGCTTTCCTACTCCCATTGAGGCTGTTTTCTGGAAATTGACTACTGGCCAAAATGTAGTTCTTATATTGTAATTGCTATGAAAGAGGTCCAAATATATTGATCTAAAATTTGATGGTATTTAATACTTGTTTTTTTTTTTTTTTGTTTTCTTTCTTGTTTTGTTTTTTGAGACAGGGTTTCTCTGTATTGCTTTGGAGCCTGTCCTGTAACTAGCTCTGTAGACCAGGCTGGCGTGGAAGTCATAGAGATCTGTCTGCCTCTGCCTCCCCAGTGCTGGGATTAAAGGCATGCACCACTAACGCCCGGCCCCTTAGCCGGAGAACAGGTACTTGGGGACAGTTCCTATCTGATAAATGCCATGACACCTTCCTTTGTCTCTGTCACCTCATGTCTGAAACACATCTGAAATATTCAGATTTGGAAGACACCCCATTTTTTCCACAAAATCTGTACCCCATGTTTGTAGCCTGTGCTGTAGAATTGGCATAGGTTCTTCTGCCATGCCTGGGCAATCCACTAGAGGGCGCTGTTTGAGATTTGTGATCCTCTTGGAGGAGGAACATACATATTGTCCACTGGAGGGAGCTGTTTGAAATCTGTGGTCTTCCTAGAGAAGGAACATTCGTATTGCCCACTAGAGGGCACTGTTTTGGAGTTTGGAGGCTAGCTGAGAATGAACATCCAGAATGGAGGTTTGTGAGGGCATTGTGGAGCTGGAGAGGAGGGTAGGACAAGAGGTCCTAAACAAGGAAATTCTGTTCTGGGGACACAATGTCTTGACTTAGATCTTCCCAGGGCAGGATGAGAGGAACAGGCTCTAGCCAATGCCATCCTGGGTTGATCTGCCCAAGGCTGGGGATGTCTGAATCAGTCATTGCATGACTCTCAAGAGTTGAGGTGTGGCTCTCAAGAGTGGGCAATCTGAGGCCAGGCAAGGGATAGTCCTTTCTCTGTCCATTGTTTCCTATGGTCCCTAACTTCAGGTTGTCCTGCATTTGAGGCTAGCGGCATGTCTCATTGGCAGAGCATCTGCCTAGAATCCCCAAGTGAGAGGCTGGGAGCCTGGCTCAATGGTAGAGCACCTTCCTAGAATTCTCCAGTGGGGGTCAGGGGCATGGCTCAGTGGTAGAGCAGCTGCCTAGAATCCCCCAGTGAGGGGTAGGGGTGTGGCTCAGTGGTAGAGCACCTGCCTAGAATCCCCCAGTGAGGGGCCGGGGTGTGACTAAATGATTGAGGCTGCTGGCCTAGGATGAAAATCCTGGGTTCTATTCCTGCCTAGCATGGGGGAAGTCAAGAAAGATAATGCCCCATTACTTTAGGAGAAGCCTTAACCTTGGATTACACTAGATTTCTCCACTTTTGTATAGCCCAGGATCCCCAGCCTAGGGAATGGTGCTGCCCACAGTGGGCTAAGTCTTTCCACATCAATTAACTTAAGATGATTCCCCAAAGACACTGGCTAGCTCAATGTGTATAATCCTTCACTAAGACTCTTTTCCCAGGTGACTCTATGTTAGCCATCATAAAAGTCACCGGACCCTAGGACATGAGGAAGAGTCCTTGGAAAATGCAAGTTCTCCTTCCAGAACTGGGTATCCTGTACTTTCATTTCTTCCTAAAATGCTGAAGGCACTTGTCACCTACAAGTTCAACGTTGGCTCAGGAGAAGCAGAGAAGTAGAGTCAAAAAAATGAGCGAAGGGAGCTATCACAGTTTTTGTCAAGTTGTCAAGTTGACACAGACCTAGATACATCTGGGAAGTGGGAAACTCAGTAGAGGAACAGCCCCCAATAGATTGGCTCATGGACATGTCTGTGGGAGTATTTTCTCCATTTCCAATCAGTGTTCCAGGGTCCCGCCCACTGTGGGTGGTGCCACCCTTGCATAGATGGGCCTGGGCTGTATAAGAAAGCAGGCTGAGGAAGTTAAGAGAGTAAGCCAGTAAGTGGCATTCCCCCAGGGTCTGAGTTTCAGCCTCTGCCTCTAGATTCCTGCCTTGGTTTCCCTAGATGATGGACCTGTAAGCCAAGTAAACGGCTTCCCCACCCATGTTGCTTTTGGTCAGGGTTTTATCACATTTGTGTGTGTTTGGACATATGTGAGTGGGTGGGGTGTGTGGATGTCAGGGATCATCCGTAATTGTTTTTCAACCTTATTCGTTGAGGCAGGGTCACCCAGAGCCCACTGATATGGCTCCTCTTACTAGTCAGCTTGCTCTGGGGAAGCCCCTGGCTCTGCCTTCTGGGGCTTGAATTATAGGCAGTCTACCACACCCACTTAGCATTTATGTGGGATCTGAGGATATGAACTATGGCTCTCACACTTTTCGGCAAGAACTTGAATCACAGAGGCATTCTTCCAGCCCTGGGAGGTACTTTTCTGAAGTCACAGGAAGGGATGGGTGGCTCATTAAACACCTTGACTTCAAGGTTAGAGTTCTTACATAAAGTCTGGAGCCTCCCACTTACCACCCAATGAAAGCTAGGAAGTAAGCAGTCATAATCTGTGGACATTTGGCTTCCCGCCTATTCCATGGCCACAATAACAAAGGCTGTCTACTGCAATGGTGAGAGTTTTAAATGAGAATTAAATGAGATGGTATTTAGTGGAGTGTTTGTGGAGGAGTTGGTTGGCAAAGGAGACTACCCCCTGCCCCTCGCCAACACCCCACATCCTAATATGAAACTAACAATGGGTCTGGGCTACTCGCTACCCTGCCTCGGTATCCCAACATCACAGACATGCTAAGCTAGGGGCTCTAACTAGCCCTAGGATACCTGGCCACTTGGCCAGCTTTGTATGCTCTCCTGGTCAAAGCTGGACAAACTCAGGTAGGTCCTCCCTTTCCTGTGCCACTCTGTGTATACTAGAGCTACAGTCAAAAAGTCATTTAAGCAACCTTGGCTTCTGATGTACCTCCCAGTTGGCCTGCTGATACCTGCAGAGTGGCTCTCCAGCTGTCAACCATGGATAGCATCTCATGTGGCTGTGTTTAGCTCTTCCCAAGCAGCCACCCAAGATGCACAGCTAACCTGTAAACAGAAACCTTGTCAGGGCCTGTGTGAGCCTGGGTGTGATTGGCAGCCAGCCAGCCAGCCAGCCAGGGATTCGTTAGGGAGACCCTGAGTCTTACTCTTCCATCCAGTCTTGAAGGGAATTTTGATTTCTTTGTTCTGGAGACACCGCTTCCTGTCGCTCAGGCTTCCTGTAGTTCAGACTTGCTGTGTAGCCAAGGGTGACCTTGAACTCCTGATCGTCCTGCCACCATTTTGGAAGTTCTAGAGTTACAGTGTGTACCACTCAAATGACTAAGGAAACCCCATCTTGGTCTGACTCCTTTTTGTTCACCTTTAGACAGCCCTTGGCTCCCTACCCTTTCCGGCCCAGAATCACATCTACCGTGGCAGTGCATTTGAGATTTCCATAGCCTTGACCATGGTCCAAATGTAGTAACCAAAGTAACTGGCAAATTATGTCTAAAATAACTACTGTGCTCTGCCAGGAATGAATGTTTCAAGGTTACTCTGCCCCTCATCTACCTTTGATGCAAATTATAGTCTTTATGGATTTTTGCCTTTAAAAACTCTGCATCCCCGAGGTTTGGGCACCAAGACACTTTTCAGAGGCACAAGCCTGCTCTTGGCTTGGCCATCAGTAAAACGGACTTAAAGCCTGAAAAAAAAAAAAAAAGACTTTTATTCTCTCATACATTATTTCCCTACCATAGTTTCCCCTCTCCCTCTATTGCTCCCCGCACCCCATTCCCCAGACCAACTCCTCCTATTTCTAAAGAAAAAAAAAAAAAAAAAAAAAAAAAAGGAGCAAGCAAGTCAATTTTTAATTGGCTTAATCAGCAAGATTGTCAATAATTGTCTTGCATGGATCATTATGCCACCACACCCACTTTATGTGGCACTTGGGATGGAACACAAGGTTTTACATGTGGGTTTTACACTTGCTAGGGAGACTCTACCAACCAGGCCACCTGCCTTGTCTTCAGAATTTTGTGTTCATTTAGTTTTTGAGACGGGTCACCAAGGCTGGGTGAAATTTCACAACCTTGCCCTCCTCAGTCCCCCAAGTGCTGGGATTAAAAATGTGTGTCGACACATGCAGCATACTTTCTCAGTTGATAAACTGTTCATAGTATTTTGCTCAGGAAACGTTGGTGTCTGTAATGGCCCAGCGTTCCTCTGGTGGAAAAATCAGGCTGATTTGGGACACTGAAAGGGACAGTGGATTAGGCAGTGACAAGAGTTCTATCAGCGTTATACGGCTTCTATAAATACATTTATTTATTGTGTGTATGAACACGGGTGTCATAGAGGGCATGACGGAGGTCAGAGGAGTCAGCTCTCTCCTTCACCATGCGGGTTCCAGAGATCAAATTCAGGTTATTAGGGTTGGCAGCCAGTGATTTTTATACACTGAACCATTTTCCATCTCACACATAGTTCTATTTCTTTATCCACATCTATTGCTTCCCTTCCCTCCCTCCCTCCCTCCCTCCCTCCCTCCCTCCCTCCCTCCCTCCCCCTCCCCTCCCTCCCCTCTCTCTCTCTCTTTCTTTCTTTCTTTTTTTTTTTTTTGAGACAGGGTTTCTCTGTGTAACAGTAACAGTCCTGGTTGTCCTGGAATTTACTCTGTACACCAGGCTGACCTCAAACTCACAGAGATCCTCCTGCCTTTGCCTGTCAAGTGCTGGGACTAAAGGTGTGCACCACCACCACCTGACTCCATTGCTTTCTTAATGTGAAGCAATATGGTCAATGAGCTCTCCACCCCTCCCGCTTATCACTCGATTTTATTATCTCTCTCAGTATTTACCTTTGTACTGTTAAATCTTTTAGTACATTTATTACTTGATTAATCAGCTTTAACTGAGCTCTGTGGCTCTCCAGGTGAAGATTCCAGCATGCTTAATCACCACTCTGATTGCTCAAAATAACCGTATAACCATAGGTATCATTTTATGCTGTCAAGTCTTAATTACGAAGTTTCATATCTACTTATTTTTTCAGCTTGGGGAGGGCACATGTGTGCCACTGCTTGTGTGTATGGAAGTTAGAAGACAATTTCTGAGAGTTGGTTCCCTTTTCTACCAAGTGAGTTCTAGGGATCTGACTCAGGTCCTCAGGCTTGTTGGCCAGTGCCTTTACCCACTGAACTATCTCCCTGGCTCTGTTGTCAAGATGCATAACATATATGTTATGTATGTACAGGTATATATTACCTTCCTCCCATGTCTTGGTGCTGGGAATAAACTCAATGGTTTGCTCGTACTGACCAAGTTTCTGTCACCGAGGAAAACCCAGCTCTTTGGTATCTTTCTATTTTTTTTCTTTTGGTTTCTGAGAGAAGGTTTTGTAATATAGACCTGGTTGGTCTTAAACACACTATGAAGATCAAGCTGACCTTGCTAACAGCAATCCCCCTGTCTCTGACTGCTGGGATGACAAGTATATGCCACCATGCTTTTCTTTTCTTTTAAATGGGGTTTCATATATCCCACGCTGGCTTGGAACTTGCTGTATAGCTAAGTTATGACCTCAAACTGGTTCCCTTTCCTCCACCTCATAAATTCTGTGGTGATACGAGATTAAAACTTTACTCCCTACACACACACACACAAACAAGAAGTCCTTGTTCCAAGAATTCCATTGAGGCAGCTCTTCCCTGACCCAGTTGCTTGACACAGTTTGGAATGCCTTGCCATGCTTCAGATTCATTAGGAAACCACGTGTATTTTATCCTGTACATGTCTGAGATTTTTCCTCTTAATTTAAAAGTCATGGGCTAGCAAAACAGCTCTTCAGGTAAAGGTGCTTGCCACCAACCCTGAGGACCTGAGTTTAATCCTCAGTATCCACATGGTAGAAGGCGAGAACTCCATTCCCACAAATTGTTTTCCGAGTCCCATCTGTGTGCTGTGGCATGCATACACAATACTCCCACCCAAAATAGATGAAAATGTAATAATAATAATAATAATAATAATAATAATAGAGATAATGGTCAGGCCAGATATTGTGACACTTTTAATCAAAGTACTCAAGAGGCAGAGGCAGGTAGATCTCTTGAGTTTGAGGCTGGCTTGACCTACATAGTGAATTGCAGGCTAGATAGGGCTTTATAGTGAAACCCTGGTTTAAAAAAAAGACAGTGAGCTATTGAGTCCTGTAAGTTTAGGACTTTGATAATTCATCTATGCTTTCCAAGGTGTTTGACATGCAGCGTTCCCTATACTTTTATGACCCTTTTGATTTCTGTAGCATTGTTTAGTAGTTTGAGTCTTCTCCCTCTCTTTTTTCTTAGCCCATCCATCTTAAATAAAGTTTTATCAGTTTTGTTGTGGTTCCAAAGAACCAAATTTTGGACTTCGTGTGGTAGAGCATGGTTCTAATTTGGTCTCTGCTGCTTCGGTAACATGCTCTGACCAAAAACAACTTGGGAAGGAAAGGGTTTGCATGGCTTACACTTCCAGGTCACAGTCCTGTTGAGGACACCCAGGGCAGGAACTCCAGTAGCAACCTGGAGGCTGGACCCCGCCCCCATGGAGGAATGCTGCTTGCTGTCTTCCTCTTTGCCTCCCTCACAAGCTCATGCTTAGGGAGCTCTTCAGCCCAGGACCCCTTGCCTAGGGAATGTTGCTGCTCACGGTGTTAATAATCCTAACAACCCATCAACCCGTCAACCCGTACAGACAGGCCCATAGGTCAGTCTGATCTGATCTAGGCACTTCCTCAAGTGAGGCAGCCCTCTTCCCAGGTGACTCTATGTTGTGTCAAATTGACATTAAAGACTGACTAGGATGGCCACACCTGCAATCACATCGCATGGGAGGTGGAAGGCCTAAGGATCACGAGTTCAGGGCCATCCCTTCACTCCATATACATATATATTTGAAGGCCAGCCTGGGCTGCTTGGTATTTTGTGTCAAAAGAGAGCAAACAATAAAAACAAAACAAAACAAAAAAAACCAAAAAACAAATTTTTATTTGTTTGATTACTGATTTTCTTTTCCCCTTTCTCTTTCCTATCCCATCTTCCTTTCTTCCCCCTCCCCCCTCTCTCTCTTTCTCTCTCTCCCTCCCTCCCTCCCTCGCTCCCTGGCAGTCTCCTTCTGACCTCTGGAGCCTCATTATACAGAACAGGCTGATGTGGAGCCCTTTATGTTGCCTTTTGTTTTGTGGCAGGGTTTCCCTATGTAGCTCAGGATGGCTTCAAACTCAGGATCCTCCTGCCTCATCCTCCAATGTATTTGGATAGTCACTGTGTACCACACAGGGTGGCTTCAGCCCTGTGTGTTACTAGCTTTCATGTTCCCCCTGACCCAGGCTAGAGCCACTGTGGGAGAGGGAGACTCAGTGAGCAAATGCCTCCACCAGACTGCCCTGGGGTACATTTTCTTGATTATTGATGTGGGGGGGCACAGGACACAGAGGGTGGTGCCACCCCCAGAGGCGATGGTCTTGGATGGAATACGAAAGCACACAGAGCAAAGCCAGGGAAAACAAGCCAGTAAGCAGTGGTCCCCCAACAGTTCCTGTTTTATTCCTTGCCTCCAAGTTCCTGCCCTGACTTCCCTGGATGATGGACTACAAAATGTAAGCTGAAAGAAACCCTTTCTGCCCCGAGTTGCTTTTGGTCATGGTGTTTTATCACAGCAATAGAAACCTAACCGAGACACCATTTGAGTGAACATTAACTGCCTCCTGCTGTTTACACTAGCTAGCACCACCCTGTGGCCCCGTTGGTTTCTCCAGAATGGTGACAGTTGCTCCTGCTGCCCTATGCAGGGTGAATGCAGATAACTTCTGAGTGTTCGTTCTCTGGGAAGAAGAAACCAAGAGAGAAGACATTAGTATCAGAGAAAGTTGAGGAGATTCCATCCCTGGTTCAGTTTCTTCCACATGGTCTGCAGAACCAATGAACCACCCGAGAGGTGTTTGCCCAAGCCTACTTTACAACGCATAAATCCATAAACGACGTCATTTCACGGATTTACTTCTCTGAGAGCTTCCTTCCAAGGGGATCAGCACTGTACTTAACTTTATGAGGTTATTAATTCTTATCAGGATCAGGAACAGTAGATAATGCCTGATGTCAATATGGCCAATGGAAGCTGACCTTGGGATTAAGCACTTGATTTTATACTCGGTGCCTGGAAACATACACAAAACACCTCTGTTTGGTTTTTAAAATTAAAAAATAGTGTAGTAGATATTGGGTGAGATATTTCTACCTCAGAGAAACAGAGAAACCCTGTCTCGGAAAAAAAAAAAGTATTGATGATTTTATTCTGCCATCTTTACATTTTCTTATTTGTTTATTTTTATTAATCTATCATCTTGCATCCAACCAAAGTAATTTCTACTATGGTCATAAAATGACCAGAAAGAGACATATGTTGTAACCATCTGTGTTTCTCATATGATCTCAACATTGAGAGGAGCTTGTGCTTAAACCACCTCCTTCCCATTGATAGGGGCCTCTTGTGATACTCCCATGAGCACTCTGATAATTTAAATTGTCAACTTCACACAACCTAGAATCACTTGAAACAAGAGTCCCAATAGGGGATAGTCTACATTGGGTTGGCCTGTGGCATCTCTGTGGGAGATTGTCTTAAGTTAATTGATGTGGGAAGATCCAGCCCACTGTGGGTGGCACCATTCCCTAGGCAGGGCTGAACTAGAAACAGGAGAACTCAAGTGAGCTGAACCCAACCAAATGGGTGGTTTTATGCTTGCATTTGTTTCTCTCTGCTCTTGACTGTGGATGTGATGTCACTAACTGCCTTGAGATCCTGCCTTGACTTCTCCACATCGATGGGCTATGGCACAGAATTATGAGGCATACAAACTACTTTCTCTTCTGAGTTTCTTTTTTATCACAGAAACAGAAATGAAACTAGAGCAAGCAGCCATGGTGCTTGCTAATATAACTGCATTAAGTAGTATACATGTGCGTGCTGTGTGTGTGTGTGTGTGTGTGTGTGTGTGTGTGTGTGTGAGAGAGAGAGAGAGAGAGAGAGAGAGAGAGAACAAGTGGAAGGGTGCCAAGCACTTGTGTGCCCATGCATGTGGAGACTCAAGGTCGATGTCCAATATCATCCACAGATGCTCTCCTACCTTATTCAATGAGGCAGGATCTCTCAATAGAACACGGAGTTCACTAACATGGATAGTCTTGCTTGTTGGCTTGCTTTGGGAATCTCTTGCCTATGGCTCCCAGGACTGAACTTACAAGTGCCCTTTCTGGTCTGAAATGTACATAGGCTCCTAGGGATCCAAATTCCAGACATGAAGCTTGCAGGGCATGCACTTTAGCCACTGAGCCATATCCCCCAGCCCCACCTTGTGTTTTGAGACAGGGTCTCTTACTGAACCCAGAGCTTGCCAAAGTAGGCTAGGCTGGCTGGTCAGTAGACCCTAGGGACCCTCCCATCTCTACCTCCTCAGGCCTGGGGTTAAAAGTGTACACCATAGCACCTGGGTGTGTTTAGTGTGTTCTGAGGGTTGAACTCTGGTCCTTGTGCTTGCATTTTACTCACTGAGAAATTTCCCTGCTGTCAGAATATTGATTAGCAGAAACCACACCTAGGAATCCTATCTGTGTTACTATCAGAAATATTTGCTTTCTTGCTATAGACCAATTGTACTTCCCTGCCCCTACTGATATCAGGGTTTGATAGGGAAGTTATATATGTTTCTCTTATTGGTTAATAATAAAACACTGATTGGTCGATTGGCCAGACAGAAAGTGATGTAGCTGGGCAGACACTTGCCACTAGCTAACCATACAGGTCTGGAGGTCTGTACAGATAGACAGGAAGTGATGTAGCTGGACAGAATTAGGATACAAGCAGGGACAAACAGGAACTTGTTCTCTTCTTTTCGGAGACTCTTGGCAGTGGTCATGTGAGCCTGGGAAGAGAGGGGATGTGCCAGACCCTTCTCCAGTAAGCCAAGACCACGTGGAAATACATAGATTAGTAGTTATGGGTTAATAATTAAGACAGAACTAGCCAAAAAGAAGCCCAAGCCACAGGCCAATAGTTGGATTCGGCTTTATTCCCCAGTGGAGTCACAGCCCCAGACCCCGTGGCTGCTGATGAGTTATGGTGGAGAGAGGGCAGAGGGGACTTGAAGCAAAGCAAAGGGCTAACACCAAGCAGAGGCTTTGTTCTGATGTATACTCCATGGGAGGCACACGGGTAGAGGGGGGGTCCTTAGAAAAGTTGAAGCTCTGGGGAACAGGCAGGCCAGGGGTAGGGCTGTCCCCCTGGCCCCTAATAGTCATGTCCCAGCTCCCAGCTTTCTGCCCCCCCTTTTTTACAGCATTGAGGTCCGCATAGTGGGGAGAAGAGAGGGAGACTGCTGAGCTCAAAGGTGAAATCGTTCCGTTTTCCATGCCAGGCAGGGCAGAAAAACAGTACACCGCGTGGGGGCCAGGAGCCGTGCTCACAGCTCACACACGTGGCTCTGTCCTCAAGGCAGTCAGATGTGGATCCAGTTCTGTCCCAGCCTGCTGTACCCATGTGGCTGCTGCCCAGCCTCCTCTGGCTCCTTGGGGGTCTCCCCCGCGGAAGCAGTTGAGGTGGAGCTGCAGAGAGGAGAGGAGAAAGGGGAGAGGGAGGGGAGAAAGGGAAGAAGGGAGAGGGGAGGAGAGGAGCTACAGGATTCCTACTGGCAGGTCTGCACCGTGAGGGCAGCACTTGGGCCTGGAATGGAGCTTGGGGTCTGTCTGCTGTCTCCTTTGCCGCGGCCACCACTCAGTCTCTGTGCCTCTTTAAGGGGGTTCTTTGTGGACATTTTTGCCCTTCATCATCATCACCATCACCTTCCTCGCCTCTTCCTCCCCCTCCCTCCCTCCCTCCTCCTCCTCTCTTCCGTCTTCTGCTTTTTTTCTCCTCCCTGCCTCTCTCCTCTTTCTCTTTTCTCTCCTCTCGCTTTGCTGCTCTCCTCACCGTGGGAACCCTCAAAGCCTCTTTGCTTTACTCCCAGACTGGAGAGGCACAGTGGGTATCAGGGCACAGGGCTTATCCAGTGTGCAGGAGGCTCCCCAGGCTGGATCTCCAGCACCCCTAAACAAACAAACAAGCAAGCAAGCAAACAAATGGAGTGCCCCCAAGACTTCCCAGTGTGGGGCCCACACCTCTCAGGACCCACAGCCACCCCTTCCCCCCTCCTTTCTGCCCTTTAGTGTTTATCTCTGCTACAGCCCAACTTAGAGCCCTCAGCTCACTTCACTTCCCTATAGGCCAAAGACTTGGCGGATAGGGATCGAGCCTGAGAGTTCTCCTCCCACCTCTAACCCTCTATTCCCCTAACAGGCTGAGATCAGTTCTCAGGAAGAGCCCTTCCCTGGTCCTTTATGCGGAGATGCTAAGGGCAGGCTGCAGGGGGTGGGGATGCTGCACGCCCAACCCCACTGTGGCTGATCTGATCGTTAGTGCCACCATATGTAAAATGCGCTGGGTGTGAGAAATGAGCGAAAGGGTCCAAGCTGGGAGGGGTGGCATATACCTGTAATCCTAGCCGAAGCCTGCAGGCTCAGAGTGCCTAAGCTGTGCTTTCCAGCTCCATCGGGGAGAGATTAAATATAGGCATGTGGAGAGAGGGAGAGGAAGCTTATCGGTCAGTGAGATGGCTCAGCATGTAAAGATGCTGACTGCCAACCCTGACGATCTCAATTCCATTCCCAAGAGGAGAGGAAGGACACCCAAAAGTTGTCCTCTGACTTCCACATTTGCACTGTGGTTCAAGTACACTTTCCTAGAAATGTAAAAAGGAAAAGAATTTGTTTTGATACACTTACTAATCCAATAGCGAGGACAGAGCCACTATATAAAATGTGTGTTCCCCCCACCCGTGTGTGAGTGGGTGCGTATGAGTGAGTGTGTCACAGACATGGACATATGCACACAGGTGCCCACAGAGGCCAGAGGACAATGGAGCTGACGTTACAGGCACCCTTGAGCTGCCTCATGTGGGTGCTGAGAATGTCTGGAAGAGCAGCAGGCTCTCTTACACACACCGAGCTGTCTCTCTGGCCCCTCATTGTGTGTTTCTATGGTTAATGCTGATCCCTAAATCATAAAGTCACCAGAACCCATGCTTATCTGCGCACACATCTCCTTCTGGATGCTCCCTCTTCTTCCAAGTCCCTCCACATTTCCACCTGGTTTTCTCTGCCCATCCCTTAGTCTTAGCAGACTGAATTCCAATCTCCTCGTTTGGCATTCCTTTTCCAACTCTCCCATCTTGAGCTCTGGTTCCTGTTTCTGTGGTGTGGGTTGCCTCCCAGACCAGCTTTGGAGGGAATATGTAGGGAAAGAACAGGGTTAGTTAAAGGTGAGGCCCAAAATCCAAGAGGGCTGGAAGACTGGAGACAAAGCTGGAGAGGAAGGCTCAGGGAAGGGGAGATGACATGTGGGTAAGAAGGGAGGGGAGACCAGCTGGGGAATGTAGCTTATTTGGTAGAGTGCTCACATAGCATGCATGAACCCCTCAACCCATCAGAACTACATAAAACTGGTATGATTGATCACACCTGAGGTAGAGGTTTTAGCATTAGCATTGCAAGTTCATCCTGGCCTATGTAGTGAGCTGGGGGCCAATCTGAGCTGCGCGAGACTCTGTTTCTACATTTTATTTGGTTTGTTTTTGTTTTTCAAGACAGGGTCTGTCTTTGTAGTCTTGGCTGTCCTAAAACTAGCTCTGTAGACCAAGCTGGCCTTGAACTCACAGAGATCAACCTGCTTCTGCCTCCTGAATGCTGGTCCACCACCACTGCCCAGCAAGGCCCCGTTTCAAAACAGGAAAAACAAGGGGCTGGAGAGATGGCTCAGTAGGAAGGGCACTTGCTTTGCAGGCATGAGCACCTGAGTTCAGGAACTCAGCACTCATGTCAAAGGCTGGGAGTAGCTGTGTGTGCCTATAGCCCAGCACTGGGGGCAGAGACAGGTGGCTCCTGAGGGTTTGCCGGCTAACAAGCCAGTGTGGCTAAAGCAATGAGCTTCCAATACAGTGAGAGACCCTGTCTCAAGACAGTAAGGTAGGAGGCAGCAAAGAGAGATGCCTGGTGTCCTGCTCTGCTCTTTGCATGCACACACATGCACACTCACAGGCATACACCATAGACACACACACAGACATACACACACACACCACATACACATAATACACACAACCATAACACATACAAATCACACACAAACCACACACAAACTAAATACACATTACACACAAGAACTCACATGACACGCACAAATCACAAACACATAATTGCACATACATAAACCACATACACATAACACACATAAACTGCACACATATAGCACACACATAACACGCAAATCACATACACATTACACACGCACACACACACAAAACACATAACATAACATATACCCACAAACCACACACCCATCACACACACATACACAAATCACATTACAAAGCACAAATACAAACCACATACACATACACACAGACCTCACACACACAACACCCTCCCCCCCACATGCACACATCAGAAAAGAGACAGGAAGGAAGGAAGAAGGAAAAGAAAGAACTTGGCACTCAGTAGCCAGTAAGGAATTGATGGCTCCTCATCCCACTGCCTCCTAAACAGACCCAAAGGCCCCAGCTGCAAGTCGCCTCCATAGGAGAGACACATCCTGTTCTTTGTGACATGTGTGTGGAAGGTGAGAGAGTGGACCCCCTATGGCGTGTGATGGTGATGGGATGACTTACAGACTCACTATGGATGGATTCCTCTGTTCTGCCAACACAGGGACTCCATCCATAGCCACAGCCACCTCTAGCTCACACGGCCCCCAGTGGTGCTGTGCACACTGGAGGTGTACCTTAGTGGCTTTTCAGCCCCCACCAGCCCTCTTATCCAGCTCCTGGCAAGGGGGAACACACACCCAGGACTGCCCACCTGCCCGGTAACTTTAAGTAAATCACTGCTTTATAATCACAAACGTTATGAATCAGATCTCCAGTCAGTCCTGACACCATGACAGCCCCGAAGTTTGTCATCCAGGTTGAGAGCATTCCTCCTGCTCTCTTGGTCTACACTTCCACCACTGAGTGCATTCATTCCTCCGGCTTCATGAGCACCACCACCTACCCCACCAACACCTGGTTAACCATGACCTGCATGCCCCTCACCAGCTCTTATGCCACCACCCCCAAGGTGGACAAGGCAATGATAACCATTTCTGCTCTAGCACCTGTCACCTCTATCAGGAGAGTGACCTTTGCTTTCCCCGTTACCAACGTGGGGGACAAAACCACAATAATGTCCCCACCTCCTCCTTCTGTCTCAAGCACACACACAATCCATGATACTCTGACCTCCTCTACCACAGAAATGATCACCCTGACCCCCACAGGTGTGCATACAATGCTGTCTCTCACTCCAGGAGTTACTTATCTGTCTGCTACTGGTCCTTCTCAAATTCCTACAAAAACCTCCTTCAGAACAGTAACTGATAACATTGCCCCACCCAGCACTGCTGCCTTGATAACCACAGGCTTTATTACCAAACTATTTCCTACTTCCAACAAACAAAACCAAGAGAGAGAGGGGGGGGGGGAGAGAGAGAGAGAGAGAGAGAGAGAGAGAGAGAGAGAGAGAATTCTCAAAACAGAAACTTCCCCAACCCAGTCCCTGGGCTCCAACAAGTCAACACTCATTGCTTCTGTTGCTAAGGAAACAACCACTCACTCAGGTGGGTGGAGATGACTGTCAGCACAGCATCTTCTCACCCAATCATATCAACAATGTCACCCACCAGCAAGGTGACAATCTCTATGTCCAGCAGTGGCCAACAGCATTGTAACATCTCTGCCTCCTAAAAACCTTCTGATACTGACTCCACCTTTAGAATATCCACTCCTGGGATGGTCTCAATTTTCCACTCCCTCAGGTCCCAAACCACATACACACCATCTACATGTGGCCCAGACATCCCTACCACAATATCAGCAGCTACCAGCCACATGGCTTGGCGAGTCTCGGGTCAGCAAAAACAGCTTCTAGTATGTCAGCACCCAAGGTGACACTCATGTCTGAAACCTTGTCACTTAGTAAAGGCATCCACACTTTTTAGGAGCACAAGCCTCACCACGTCATCTACGGGTGACTCTGTTCCACGGGGTACCATTGATAGATGTCACCTCAAACCACAAAGCTTCCAGCATGCCAGCAACACACATGGATTTCATCCCATCTTACCCCACCATGCAGAACAGAGATATTCTTTTTAATGACTCTCATCCTACTGGAAGTCCTGGGAACACCACAAGTGCCCTAGATGCAAGTATTCCAGTCCTCTTTTTTGTCAGTAACATAGAAATAGCAACGCTGAAGAGTACATTCCATACCACCATCCCAAGTACAGCAGCTGCTTTTACAAACACTGGAAACAGCCAAACACGTTCTCTTGCTATCCGTTTCCCTGACACAACTACACTCTCCATCTCAGTGCTGGGAACACAGAAAGTACACCTTTAACATTAAGCATCTCTCATACACAGCAAGTGGTAACTGAATCTACCCCAACACTCACAAGCATCACATCTACAGAGCCACCTTTAACTACTGCACCCTGATTCCTACCACAGACCTTCCTACAGAATCTCTCATGATAGAAATCAGCCATTCCCAATGCCGCATGGACAGTCACATCCTCAGATCCACTGACTGTTGGGACAGCAAGTATCTCTCCACCATTGAACATCAATGTGTTGACATCACCCAACACACTGCTTTATCCTCTGTGGTTATCTCAAGCTTGCAGACAATCACCAATGACGTTATTCACATGGCCCCATTTTCCCCCCTTGGGGACCGCTTTCCCAACTACCAGTGCCTTGTCTACAGGAACATCTCAGGCGACCTCCTTCAGTTCTTTAACCAATGCCATGGCATTGTTGACATCAGAGCTCTCCTCTCCTCCCTCCAGCATGGACACACTGGCCTCTGCCACTTCTGTCCTTTCCACTTGGTCATCATTACCCACCTTGGAAGCAGTCAGGACTTCCATCACACCCATCTCTCACCACTTGCAGCTCCACAGCCTCCGACACCTACTCCACAGATAGATCTCCACAACACCTACCTCTTCTGGTGTGATGGACACAGTCACACCCATAGCATTAGCCACTTCACTCACTATGGACATCTCTTCCACACAAGTTCTAGCTCTCAACACCTCTTCTCAAGCAATACTGTCCACTGGTCATCACAGACGTCACCTCAACCCATGAAGGTTCTATTATGACAGCAACACACTCCACTCTTATCCCATCATCTTCAAGCCCCCAGAACTCAGAAACAATGCTGCTTATCACTATGACTTGTGCCACACCCAGTAGGACATCCACACTCTCAAGCACTAGAAACATGAGCCTTCCAGTCACATGTGCTTTGTCCTTGTCTACCTCTGCCAGCAGTACTGGGACCATGCAGAGAGCTAATGCGCCCTCAGCTCCGCCCTTTCCCCCATTCTCTCCACACCACAGTTGAATCCACCCCAACACCCATGACCACCAACACATTCACAACTACCACATCCAAGAGTTACCTCCTACTACTGCATCAGTAACTGGAATCTTCTTCACCTCTGTTGTGACAGCTACTAGAGAAGCCACAGCGGCTTCTACCACAGACCTTCCACACAATCTCCAACGTCAAAAACAACAACCACTGTCTCCACCAGTTCTCATTTACCCTTATGTTGACTTGATTTATCCTCTTACGTTGATTTGTAGGATATTCACTACCTCTCCTTCACTGATCACCTGATGGGAGATGTCATTCTGTTTATATGATACTCTTATTGGTTAATGAATAAAGCACTGTTGGCAAATAGGAAGGTTAGATAGGAGGCAAGGAGGATTCTGGGAGATGTAGTAGAGAGGAGTTAAGATGTAGGATGTGAGAGAAGAGGTTCAGACCCTCTCTCCGGTAAAGTAAGACTACTTGGAAACACGTAGATTGATAGAAATGAGTTAACATTTAAGACAGAGCTAGCAATAAGAAGCTCTAGCCATTGGCCAATAGCTTTAGAATCTCTGTGTGCTATTTCAGGGCTGATGCAGCTGTGGGACCAGGCTGGCGAAAAACTGTAACAAAATGGTGCCGGCAACGTGGGTACTAAGAACTTCCACTTAAAACTTGACAAAAGCGTAGAAAAGGATTTTAAAAATAAAAGAACAGAGACAAGCAAGGTTTCTTGATAGCAGCATTTTCTTGGGTGGGCTCTGTTTTGCTAGAGACAAGCAGAGACTCGCATGGCTTCTTTAAGGGAGGTTTCCAGACTTGGCATAAGCAGAAAAAACCTCAGGGCTCTTTTTAAGAGGCCTTGGTAACAATTGAATGGTGTGTGCGAGCAGCTGGCAGTGGCAGCGACCACATGTCCAATCTGGCAGCATGCTGCTTAATGGCAACATAGACCAAGGCGGGGAGCACAGCTCTCACCGATGGCGGTAAATGTACCCCTGCCATATTAGAAAGCAAAATGTTGTTTAGCCAGAAAAAGATAAAGATTTACAGTGAAGACAGATTCAGATAAAGAAAAACCTCCAAAGGTCTACAGTGTCTTTTAAAATATATGTAGGCTTGGGAGAGAAAAATAAACAGGGTAAAGTGTTTAAAAAAGAAAAAGAAAGGAAGGAAGGAAGGAAAAAGGAGAAAGAGAGTACCTGGGTGTGGTGGCTGACACCTTTAATTCCAGCACTCAGGAGGTAGAGGCAAGCAGATCTCTGTGATTTCAAGGCTAGCCTGGTGTATAGAGTGAGTTCCAGGGCAGCCAAAGTTACGCATAAAAACCCTGTCTCAAAAAAATAGAAGTAAAAGAAGTAGAATAATAAAAAAAGCCACCTAAAGATGGGAAATACACAGAAAGTCTGGAATTGTGTTGTCTTTGAATTGCTCGATCACTAAGGAAGGAACAACTGCTAAAATACACTTGATTATAAATGCTGTTATTTTAATCCAAAATATATTTAAAAAGTACTTTAACTTCAAAATTTAAGTCTAAGGACAGGTTACTGGGGAAAAGCATTTCTATTTTTGTTCCCACTGAAAATGAAAAGCTGTGGATTCCTTCCAGACTAACATGGGACTAACAAGCCAGAACCCCTGAAACAGTGTCCCAGGTGATCCAACATTCAAAACAGTTGGGACAAGGCAGCCTTACAGACTACAGCCAGGATTTCTGGGTCTTCTTAGGATTTGCATGGTATTACAGCATCCCCAGCCAGCAGGAAGCAGTTTGGAAAGAACAACACCCAAATTCCCAAATATTGCCTATAAATGTTTGTTTTCATTTAAATGGAGTTGGTTATAAATGGTTAATGATCACAACCAATCTCTTTTTAAAGGTAAAAAGGGGGTTATGGTATAGAAATGAATACTTAATTTTGGAATGGGTTTTCATTTATTGATACAAATTTAAGGTCAGTTTTGAGATATGTATATTTCTCCTCTTGTTTAAGTATTGCGTCTACTTATGTAAACTATCATATCATCTACAAATAGTGACAGTTTGACTTCTTCCTATCCAATTTGTATCCCCTTGATCTCCTTTTGTTGTCTTATAGCTCTAACTAGAACTTCAAGTACAATACTGAAGAGATATGGAGAGAGTGGGCAGCCTTGTCTTGTTCCTGATTTTAGAGGAATCACATTGAGTTTCTCTCCATTCAGTTTGATGTTGGCTGTTGGTTTTAGATGACAAACACCTTCAGCAAATTACCAGGATACAAGATTAACTAAAAAAAAAAAAAAATCAGCAGCCTTCTAAATACAGACAATAAAGGGGCTGAGAAAGAAATCAGAGAAACGTCACCCTTTACAATAGCCACAAACAACATAAAATATCTTGGGGTACTACTAACCAAACAAGTGAAAGACTTATATAGCAAGAACTTTGTGTCTTTAAAGAAAGAAATTAAAGACACCAGAAAATAAAATATCTCCCATGCCCTTGGATAGGTAGGATAAACATAGTAAAAATGGCAATCTTGCCAAAAGCAACCTACAGATTCGATGCAATTCCCATCAAAATCCCAGAACAATTCTTCACTGACCTTGAAAGGATAATAATCAACTTTATATGGAAAAACAAAAAACCCAGGGTAACCAAAATAACCCTGTACAATAAAGGAACTTCAGGAGGCATCACCATCACTGACTTCAAGCTATACTATAGAGCAATAGTCCTGAAAACAAAATTCTCCAAGGTCCTGCCCACTTGCCCTAGGGTTTGCTATAAGAAGCAACTAAAAAGCAAAACAAAAACCCTCATTAACTATCCATCTGTTAGAGTGTTAGAGGTTTGTTTGTTGTTTGTTGTGGTGGTGTATCCCTTGAGCTTTTAGCTTGGAATATTTGCTTTTATCCAAGTGTAGGACTCTTAAAGGGGCATTAATATTGGAATATGACACCATTAACTGGCACCTGACATAAGTCTAGAGGACCTTTTCTGTTGTGATTACTGCTTTCAGTATGACCACGCAAAATAAGGTTCACTTTTACCAGAAGCTGCAGGGGTTCATAGAGAAACGGCTCCTGTGCTTTAACTACCAGATAGAAATTTGCCTTGGTATCTGACCCCCAGAATATTTGGAAGGAGGTACCTGATCTTTCCCAAAGGAAATGCCTCCCTCCCTGGTCCCCCTACTGCTCACCTTTAGCCACTGCCTCCTCCTTCCTGCACTAGCTGAGACCTTAACTTGAACCAGGGCTGGTGGCAGGGGTGTAGGGAGTTGGGGTATCTGTCACATATCTTCATCTAAGGCTTGATTCATTGTTAGGAGAGTGCTGATGGATTACACCTCTGAGAAATTCATCAGCGTGGCTCTGGGGTTGAGAGTGCAGGCGGTTTGGAAAAAAATAGGGTGTATTGGGTGTTATGTGTCATTTAAATATTGTCACTGTACTAAACGCAGTAAGACTGGATGTTCTCCTGGGTGTGTTTGGTTGGATGGTTGACAATATCCTTGGCTCTTTTAGTCTTATTTGTCAATGTTACAGCTGTGCTGTTGTGGAGAAATTATTTATGTCAAGTCCTGAGGAGCTGTGGCTCAAACAAATGCTTATACAAAATTTGGAAATCCCGTGCAGGCAAAAAGCTTTGCCACCTAGCAGCATAGCAGAGTGAATGAAGCATTGCTGCCTAGTCTTCTACCCTTTGTCACAAGGCATGGCAAATCCGGTACTATCTTTTGCCACTCATTCGTTCATGGAACACAACTGAAGCGCTCGCTCCCTGAGCTGGGGCACAAAGCTGCTGGCTGGGCTCTCTCCTTAGGAACATTTGGTGGCTTTTGAGCCACTCGTCTGTATTAGTGTATATTCTCACTAAAAGAAAACATTGTGGTTAATGAAAAACAAATCCTGTACAAATGTCCTAAAGCAAGCAAGCAAGCAAGCAAGCAAGCAAGCAAGCAAGCAAGCAAGCAAGCAAGCAAAAAAACCCCCGCTGTGACTCTGTTTCTAGCTGCTTCTCCACCCCCTGGTTCTCAAGCTCACACTGTGAGGTGGCTTCACTGCAGGGTGAGGACAGAGGCCTGGTGCAGGCTGCTGTTCTGCTACTGTTGTTATCTGTGTCCCTAAGTGTCTGGGTGGCACATTCCCGGGGAAGAGACAAGGATTCAGCCCCAGCAGGTGTGCTGCAGGGACGGAGGGGTGGGTGGGGGTCCCCAGACACTGCAGCTCTTGCCCACCTATGTGACCCCTTGAGCTGCCACCTAGGATGAAGACGTCATGGGGACTTTTTCCAACCCGGGCCTCCAGGATTCCCCGACTGGTGAGTCTTGCTGCGTGGAGATGGGACTTTCCTGCACTGGACTGAGAAAAGCATGTTGATCTCCTTAGCCAGGACAGATGTGTCCGGTGACAGAGAGTGTGTGCTGTTGCTCCTGAGGAAGGAACAGTTCCTGACAGACGCTCTCTGGGTCATGTGGTCCCTGTCCTCTCCTCCACCACCCTCCCTTCTTTTCTCTGCAGTTAATAAGGAAAACTTTCATGCTGCCTTGGAGAAGATGGACACCAATGTGAGGGTGAGGCCACAATGGAGGGGTTACTTAGCAACCCTCCCAAACTCTCTGTTTGGGACCAGGCAGTAACTTCCCTCAGCCAGCTCCTATGTGGGGCTGAGTGTTCTTCACTCTCAATGTCCATCTTGTGGAAGGTCCACACCCAAAGACTCGAGGTGGCTTCACCATCATCATCCTGAGCCCTATAGGGCCACTTCAATACTCCTCCACCCTGCCCAAGCTGAGCCCATTGTGCAAGAACTGGTTCCAGTACCCACACACCCCAGGCTCCCAGTGTCCTTAGGCACACACACACACACACACACACACACACACAAACAAAAAAACAAAACAAAAAAAATCTGTTCTTTGGCCTCCCATCCTTCTCGTTGTTTGACTGAAACCTACTTGGAGAACATACCTGTGCTAT
Organism: Phodopus roborovskii; assembly: GCF_943737965.1. Taxonomy (NCBI): domain Eukaryota; kingdom Metazoa; phylum Chordata; class Mammalia; order Rodentia; family Cricetidae; genus Phodopus; species Phodopus roborovskii. The sequence goes on from NW_026125402.1 coordinate 48,802, forward strand.
TCACTCCAGTATGATGGGCAATTCAGTGTTACCTTTTGCTTCAGTATCCTCATCTGTGAAATGGGTGTGATGCACTCACTTCTTTACGCTGAGACTTTGCATAGTTACCATGAACTCGTGTTTGGTAGACTATTTTTACTTTTGTCCCTTATCCCCTCTCCCATTGTGTCTCTCAGATTCTCTCTCCCACACAGCCTCCTCTCTTCTCTGACTCAGGCTTAGGCCTCCATTGTCGACAGAATCTCAAGTATTCCAGACTGGCCTTGAACTTCTGACCCTTCTGCCTCCTCCTGAGTGCTAGGATTACAGGAGTGCAGCACTGTTGCTGGATTTTGTGGTGCTGGGGACAGCTGAGTATCAGGCTAGCACTCTGCTACATCCCCAGTCCATTGGCTCTTACTTTTGCATTTTTATTCTATCGCTGTCCTACTGATGTTTACCCTTTACCTTGTACCTATAGACAGGCTTAACTCACACTTGTAGACAGGCTGAACTCACACCTGTGGACAGCCTGAACTCACACCTGTAGACAGCCTGAACTCACACCTGTAGACAGGCTGAACTCACACCTGTGGACAGCCTGAACTCACACCTGTAGACAGGCTGAACTCACACCTGTGGACAGCCTGAACTCACACCTATAGACAGGCTGAACTCACACCTGTAGACAGGCTGAACTCACACCTGTAGACAGGCTGAACTCACACCTGTAGGCAGGCTGAACTCACACCTGTAGGTAGGCTGAACTCACACCTGTGGACAGCCTGAACTCACACCTGTAGATAGGCTGAACTCACACCTGTAGACAGGCTGAACTCACACCTGTAGACAGCCTGAACTCACACCTGTGGACAGGCTGAACTCACACCTGTAGACAGGCTGAACTCACACCTGTGGACAGGCTGAACTCACACCTGTAGACAGGCTGAACTCACACCTGTGGACAGGCTGAACTCACACCTGTAGACAGGCTGAACTCACACCTGTAGGCAGGCTGAACTCACACCTGTAGGCAGGCTGAACTCACACCTGTAGGCAGGCTGAACTCGCACCTGTAGACAGGCTGAACTCACACCTGTAGACAGGCTGAACTTGCACCTGTGGACAGCCTGAACTCACACCTGTGGACAGGCTGAACTCATACCTGTGGACAGGCTGAACTCACACCTGTAGACAGGCTGAACTCACACCTGTGGACAGCCTGAACTCACACCTGTAGACAGGCTGAACTCACACCTATAGACAGGCTGAACTCACACCTGTGGACAGCCTGAACTCACACCTGTGGACAGCCTGAACTCACACCTGTGGACAGGCTGAACTCACACCTGTAGACAGGCTGAACTCACACCTGTAGGCAGCCTGAACTCACACCTGTGGACAGGCTGAACTCACACCTGTAGACAGGCTGAACTTGCACCTGTGGGCAGCCCAAAGCAGGTCGCCCCCTTGCTGTGACCCTTGCTCTCACTCTCCACTCTGAGTTTGTTCTTATGTCAGTCTCCTCCCTCTGCCCTATGCCTCTCCCAGTTTTCTTTTTACAGGGTCTTGTAAAGCACAAGCTGGCCTGCAACTCTCCGAGTGTCTGAGGATGACCTTGACTTTACATCCTTGCCCCTCTATCCTGGTACCTACAAACCTTCTCCCCACTCCATCCCAGCACCTAGCCCTGAATGCCACCTCATTTCCCCAGCCCTCCCCTCCTCTCCCTCCCCACCCTCCCCACCTCTTCCTCTTTCACATCTCTTTCTGTCCTTCCCTGGAGCCCCCAGGTCGCTGCTGTAACTTCTGAGCCTGGGGCCCTCGACCCCAGCAAGTTCCCCATATAAATCCAATAAACCCATTTACTATAAACAAAACTGCTCTGTCCATGTGTATTTCTCCTGTCTACCCCCTGACCCCAGTGGTCTCCATCTGGATGAAAAACTGAGACCCCATGTTGAGATGGAAGAAGATTTGGCAGCATCCTCTCCTCCCAGGGAGAAAGGCCAGCATCTCTCGGGCCATGGCTCTACCTAGATCTTAGGAAAGGAGTGAATTTCACTGACTGCTGGGTGAGGGGCAGGGAGTCTCTGTCAACAGTGGATGGGAGGAGTCCCTTGAGTTTCGCAATCATGCCCTTTCTTGCCTTGACCATGGAAGCATAGCACTGGAATTAGCTGAATTCGCTGAAAGGAATTAGACCCCTGGAGCTGAGCCAGGGAGGTAAAGAGATTGATTTTTTAAATTTACATTTATTTTGTAGTGTGTGTGTGTGTTTAGACAATGAATACTGGTTTCTCTCATTTCTGACTCTAGCCATAAAATCTTAGCGGTAAGTGACAGCACCCCACCCCACAGGAAAGCGATGGAAAAGGTTATCTCCAAGGAGGCAATGGGAAAAAAATAAAAAAGGTTGCTGGGCACGGAGGAAGGTTCTCTATCATCTAGCCTAGCTTCTTATAGGTTGTCCCTCTCGGGGATTCAGGCGTTCTTCTCTCTAGTTACCACACCCTTGTGTTACTTGGCATCCATCTCTTGGCTACTTTCTTCTCAACACCTCAACCTCCTGTTCTGCCTGTCTTGCCCCACCCTTCCAGTGATTCTCGCTTCCTTGACCGTTGCTTGGGGCAGTCAACACACCTGGAATTAGAGGGGGAGGAGGGTTGGACAGACTGCCCTCTGGCCAACTCCCTGTGGTCACCCACCCTAAACCATAGTCATCTCCACCCCTGGGCTGAACACCATCCTCCCCCCAGGCAAAGGTATCTAGGGTCATTTTTATAAGATCTCCTTTCTTGCCGGGGCTCTAACTCCTTGGACCTTAAAGAGGGAAGCTCTCACAGCCAGGGCCCTCTCCCTGGGAGATGCTGGTGACCTGGATCCTGCTGCTGGTTCTCCAGCTCTGGATGCCCATCTCTGCTACCTCTTCAGAAACTCCGGGTGAGTGACACCCAGCCTGGTGCGTCTGGGCTTTGGGCAGAGCCGTAGATGCCTGGCTTCCTTTCCAGGGGAAGGGTCTGTGAAAGGGTTGGAAATCTGCATTAGGGCCTCCTTCTGTCTTTGGGTTGCTAAGAGGCCACTGAAGATGTCTCCAGTAGAGGAAATGGCTTGGCCTGTGGTTGGGTAGCTGATGGCCTGAGGGGTAGCCCCTGGCCGGTGGAGCAATGGCTGAAATCCATGTCTCTTGCCGGAGAAAGGGGGTCTTTGGTGACTTAGCTGCATGTCCCTATCCTTGGGGATGTGTCTGATGAGAGTTTTGGCCTTTCCAGCCTTCCCAGACTATGTGTGGAAATCAGTGGACAGCTTTTAGGAGTTGATTTTCTTTAACCACAGAGGTTCTGGGGAGATTGTTGGACATTTCCTCCCTGCGCTTTCACTGTGTTTTTATTTTGCTGTTTGTGACAAGGTGTCCCCATATGGTCCAGGCCAGTCTCTTACTCGGGGCACTCCTCCTGCCTCAGCCTCCTGAGTGCTGAGATTGCGGATGCATGGCGTCCGTCACCCCTGGTGTGTCTTCCACTCTTGGCTGAGTGTATCTGGGGAAGCCCCCTCTGTTAGAAATAACTGAGGGGCTGAGTGGGGAGACCTTGGCTCTGTGTGAATAGGGGGCATGGGAGGGTGCATGGGCTCTCCTCTTTGAGGCTATCACTACGATATTTAGCATGTAATGATTAGAGGCTGACCTCTCAGGCACAGGTAGATTTCCCGATTCCTCCTGAAGCATGAAAGAGCCCCAGGGGTGCCAGGGTGTGTGTTGGGGATTAAGATGCAGGTGGAAGAAGGGAGGCCTTGAGCTGAAGCTGTGGGTGGGTGGGTGGGAGAACATCTGTAGTGCACACACTCATCTGGGGCTGGAAGCAGCAAGAGCCCTACAGGTCAGTTCTCAGATAACTTATAGAAGAGCTCAGGATCCCAGCCAGGAACTCAGGCCCTCAGAGGCTGCTCCAGCCCAAGGAGTCCTCATAGACCTCCTTTTCCACATTTTGCTATGACTCGGGAATCAGAGCAACTTAAGGGTGAGTTGCATGACTTTGGGGGCATCGTGAGAGTACATTAGTATCAGACACATCAGTTTAAAGGTCTTATGCCAAGAAGAAAGAGAGATGCACAGAGTCCATGTTAGGAGTGGGTCATCCTGTTCATTGCCTGCCTTCAGTAGTGCCTGGGACCCAGCTATCTGAGGGGAGTGGTGATGATGGTGATGATGGTGATGATGGTGGTAAGGATGATGAAACAGTCTGCAAGCCATTGTACCTGTGTGCTCAGACCACAGCTGACCAATTTGCCCTGTTCTACAAGTACTTAAACTTGCATGCATAAGTGACCCATGTGAGTCCATTGGATGCAAAAGAACCAGGTAGACGTCCATCTCCTACAAATGTCAAGAGCAAGCTGGAGAAGGTAGTACAATCAATCCTAGTACCCGGGAGACAGGAGTAAAACATCATGAGTTCAAGGCTGCGCTAGGCAACAGAGAGACCCTGTCTCAAAAAATAATAATGGTCTGGGGAATGTGGCTCTGTTGGTAGAGTGCTTGCCCAGCGTGCACAAAGCCCTGGGTTCTAGCCCCAGCACAGCATGGGCAAGGCATGGTGGCATACCTCTGAAATCCTAGCACTTGAGAGGTAGAGGCAGAGGGATCAGGAGTTCAAGGTTAACCTTGACTACATATTGATTTGGAGGCTAGCTGGGATGCAATGAGACCCTGCTTTCATCCAACCTTGATATGATAGTATGTTGTAGCATATTATGCCATGTTTGGTTGATGTCCCTGGGAGGCCTGCTCTTTTCTGAGGGGGTATGGAGGTAGGAGGATCTTAGGGAGAGAAAGGAGGTGGGGGAAGAGAACAAGGATGCAGAGGGAGGGGAAACTGTGGTCAGGATGCAATATAGTGAGAAGAATAAATAATAAATTAAAAATGCTAATATTTCCAGAGCTACTAAAAGCAGTCAGGAACGAGAGAGACCAGGAAAATAGAGCCACCTAGAAACTCTGAAAATCTGCCTATATACCCAGCCACCCCACTGGCAGAGAACTCTGTCATTTCCTAAGATTCTTCACTGAGGGCAGCTCCTGTGGTCCACACAAGGGCGATTGTGTAAGGACGTCATAAGGGATGAAGTGACAAGCTCCAGAGAGGATGTGTAATTTCCCCAGGGGCCGCATAGCAAATAACACAATCCCACCCATATGAAACAGCATTTGTGCCCCTTGCTCTTCCTCCCTCTGGGAGACCTTGGTCTTCTTCAGTCCTGTCCTTTTAAACCCCCAGGCACATAGGCTGGTTCCTTGGGTAGAGCTTCAGAGGTCAAGGTCATCACCCCAACTATCGACTGTAGCTTTCTTTCCTGTCTGTTCTGTACCCCACTCCAGGATTTTGGATATGGAGGGGGAACCGAAGCATAGGAATGTTCTAGAAGGTAAGAGAACTTATGCCAAGTAGAGTGAGGTCTTGTTGGGAAAAGCACGGTGGCACAGGAGCATTTGTGTGACAAGGCCAGGATTTCATGCACCAGAAGATGTGCTGTATGCTGAGCAGAGCTATGGACAACCCCCACCCAGGTATACAGAGCTATGGACAGCCCCCACCAGGTGTGCAGAGCCATGGGCAGCCCCCACCAGGTGTGCAGAGCCATGGGAAGCCCTCACCAGGTGTGCAGAGCCATGGGCAGCCCCCACCAGCAGCCATGGGAAGCCCTCACCAGGTGTGCAGAGCCATGGGCAGCCCCCACCAGGTGTGCAGAGCCATGGGCAGCCCCCACCAGGTGTGCAGAGCCATGGGCAGCCCCCACCAGGTGTGCAGAGCCATGGGCAGCCCCCACCAGCAACCACACCCCCCCCCCCCCACCAGGTGTGCAGAGCCATGGGCAGCCCTCACCAGGTGTGCAGAGCCATGGGAAGCCCCCACCAGGTGTGCAGAGCCATGGGCAGCCCCCACCCTGTGCAGGTACAGAGAGGCATCAGGGGGCCCAGCTGGGTACCCAGCCCGCTAGAAATGAAAGCTCAACTTGTTGGTGATCCACAAGGCACCAGCATGATCAGTCTTAAAGCCCAGTGCTGTGATGTCAGGGACCTGTTTTTGGTGGTTCACCATGTACCTGTTGAGTTTAGGATGATCATGCATTTGCTGTATGCAGCTGTCCCAGGTACCTTGGACTCTGAGAAAGGCCTTCAGGAACAGGGGCACAGTCAAAAATCCTCTGTTATCCATGATCTTCTGGGACACAAGAGCCAAAAAATGAAAAAAAAAAAAAAAAAAAAAAAAAGGAAAAAAGTCAAAAGTCAACATGAAGATTGGATGTAGTGGCACTTGCCTATAATCCCAGAGCTTGAGATGTAGAGGCAGGAGGATTGGGGTTCCAGGTCATTCTCAGCTACATGTGAAGTTGGAGGCTAGCCTGGGCTACAAGAGACCCTGTTTCTCTCTTGCATACAAAAATAGAGTCAACATGAGTGTTTTGTGGACGTGAAGTTCTCAATAAGGGAAAGGTGTTCCTGGAAGACACGGGGCCAGGAGATGAAGTGTCTGTCCCAGGAGGACTGAGGCAAGAGTCTGAAGGGACCAGAGGTCTTCAGGCCAGACAGGGAGAGGAGAAATAGAGGGATGTTCCCTTACACATTTGTGAAGAGGCTGCATGAAGGTGGGCAAACACTGAGAATATCCGGGGTGGTGAATCAAGATTCTGAGGTCAGAACCCTGTTTTATATGAAAACAGCCATAAGTAATTCAGTATAATAATTACAAAATAATTAGCTGGGCAATGGTGGCACACATCTGCAATCCCAGCACTCGGGAGGCAGAGGCAGGCTATCTCTGAGTTCGAGGCCAGCCTGGTCTACCCAGCGAGTTCCAGGACAGCCAGGGTTGATACACAGAAAAACCAAATAAATAAATAAAAGGAAGTGGAGAGAATGTTTGCCTAGGAAGCATGAAGTCTTGGGTTCCACCACCATCAGTAGAGAGAGGAGGATCAGAAGTTCCAGGTCATCCTTAACTATATAGTGAGGTCAAATCCAGCATCAAATATATGAGACTCTGTGTCAAAAGCAAGCAAGCAAATGAAAACCCCCAAAACAGGGGCCCAGCAAGATGGCACAACAACCTGAGTTCAAATTCCAGAACTGAAATAAAAGATGGAGAAGAGAACTGACTCGCATGAGTTTTCCTCTGACCTCCACATGTACTCCGGGGCCCATCCCTTGTCAAGCAAACACACTCAATATAAAGATAATGAATAGTAACAAGACTTAGAAATAGATAAAAAGCGAAGAAACCAGTTGGGGGGAAATGGGAAGAGTACATTGTGTTGGGGTGGGGGGCGATAAGAGCTTTGCTTACGACAAAGCGACAACCTTGAAACTTACCTAGGGTTATAGGGAGGGAGTGCTGTTTTGTACAATGCATCATAAACCCTCTCACAGCAAAACCGCCCGCCAAGGACCCGTTTCTCTAGGGCAGGCACTTGGGACCAGGCAGGATGAATAAAAAGTTTACAGGGCATTTAATGAGACGGGAACAGTACAGAAAGAGCCACCACCCAATCTGGCACTGAGGCTCCTGGGGGGAAGACAGGATTTAGGGGGTGTTGATGGGGGGGAGCAAAGAGGCTGCCCTTGTCCTGGGGAGAGGTCATGGTGTGTGCATCTGATGGCTGCCGAGAAACAGTACAAGAAGGCCAGTTAGCCACGCAAAGGCTTAGTGCAGAGGTTCTCAACTTCCTAATGCCCCCCCCAACAAGCTGTAAAATTATTTTCGCTGCTGCTTCATAACTGTAATTTTGCTACTATTATGAATCATAACTTAAGTATCTGCATCTTCTGATGGTCTTAGGTGACCCCTTTGGAAAGGCCGAACAACCCCAAAAAGGGTCGAGATTCAGAGGTCGAGAAATACATAAACTAGCCAAGCTCACAGAGCTGTGGAGAGAGGTTCTGCTCCCACAGATGCCCAAAGACTAGAGAAGCTAACGGGTCCCCAGGAGCTGAATATTATTAGTACAGTTTCTTAGTTACTTTTCCCTGTGGACAAAGTAAAAGGGAGGAGGCAACTTAAGAAAAGCCTACAGTTTGGCGTGGCACGGTCCATCACGGTGGGGAAGGCGCGGCACCAGGAGCAGGAGGCGGCTGCTCACGGCATCCACAGTCTGGAAACTGTGATGATGCTGGGGCTCAGCTTGCCTTTCCCTTTCCCACCTTTGACTTTGCTACCACATTTATTTATGTGGTTGTGGGCACAAACACCATGGGCTTGTGGAGGCCACTTCTCTTCTGTCATGTGGGTCCTGGAGTTGGACTCAGGTGGGTTGGCAGGCTTGGTGGCAAGCACCCTTGGAGCCATCTTGCTGATCCCCTTTCCTCTTTGGAATGGAACCTTGTGTGGTAAGCAAGTGCTATAACACTGAGCCACATCCCCAGGCCTCTTTTTACTTTTTATTTTCAGACAGGCTCCTACTAACTTGGTCTTGAACTTACTTTGTAGCCCAGGCTGGCCTTGAACTTGTGGTCCCCATCTCAGCCTTCCAGGCAGCTAAAATTACAAGCCTGCACCACCACGTCCAAATTTTAACTTTCAAAATGCCCTAAGAAAAGGTTCTGGTGTTTTCTGTTTTCATCCATGGGGACACTGAGACCCAGAGGCCATCTGACTTCAAGGTCACCCACCTTTCAAGTAGAGGAGCCAGGATTTGAACCCTAGCCTTTTAGCTCCAGAGCCTGTATTTTTCACCATTTGCCCTAGGAAGATATCTCCATAAGTGCCATTTTTCCCGTGACTGCTGTTAACAAATGACCCTACACTGGTGATTTAAAAACAACAGACATTAATCCTTGACATTGTGGAGGGCAGAAATGTAAAACGAAGGTACTAGGATCTTAGGCCCTCTGAAGTGTCTCAGGGACATGCTTCCTTTCTTCCTCCAGCTTCAGGGGTGTCTAACAGGTTTCAGCTCAGGACATCATTGCTCCAATCTCTGCCTCGTCTGCATCCTGTACAGGTCAAACGGCCTTCTCCAGCTCCACATGGGCAGGTGCCCTGGACAAGGCAGATCAAATGAAAAGTTTATAGGGCATTTAATGAGACAGGAATACAGTCCTCTTACAAGGACACTACTGTTTGGATTTCAGAACAACCTTAAGATCTTTGAACATAATTACACCTATTGCCACCTAAGCTCATATTCACAGCCACCCCGGGTCAGGACCTGCCCGCATCTCATGGTGAGCTGGGTAGTTTTGTGTCATGTGGACTACTAAAGTCATTTGAAGAGGGAACCTCAATTGAGAAAATGTTCCCATAAGATCCAGCTTTAACTCATTTTCTTAATTAATGATTGATGTGGGAGGGCACAGTCTATTATGGGTGGTGCCACTCCTGGGCTGGTGGTGCTGGGTTCTGTAAGAAAGCAGGCTGAGCAAGCCACGAGGAGCAAGCCAGTAAGCAGCACCGTTCCGTGGCTTCTGCATCAGCTCCCGCCTCCAGGGTCCAGCTCTGTTTGATTTCCTTTGCTGATGAACTGTAATATAGAAATGTAAGCCAAATAAACCCTTTCTTCCCCAAGTTGCTTTTTGCTCATGGTGTTTCATCACATTAATAGTAACATTAACTAAGACACACAGCAGGGGAGATGCGTTACTCAGTGAACTGTACTGTCAGTAGCAGGCCAGTGGCTCTGGCTTGAAGAAGGCAGTAGGCACAGCCAAGGGAGAAACCACCTGCTGACATGAGCAAATGAGGGGCTCACCTTCTTGCCTTACGTGGTGTAGAGGAAGTCAAAGGAGTGAGTGCGGTCCTGTCTCGCTCTCCATCACAGTGATGACAGATATGAAGGGTCTTACAGAAAAGGAATACCAGGCTAGAGATATGGCTCAGTCAGTAGAGTGCCTGCCTAGCATACACAGGAAGTTGTGGGTTCAAGCCCCAGCACCACATAATCCAGAGGTCACCTTGGGAATGTAGAGAGCGCAAGGACAGTCTGTGCTACCCAAAAGAAAAGAGAGAAGAGGAAGAGGAGGGGAAAGAGGAGAGGCGAGGACCAAAGCATTGAGTACATGCATGGCGGGGATGGAGGATGCACCCATGACAACTCGTCAAAGCTCACCTCAGTGTCCCTTGCCACAATTTTAGGATATACTAGAATATTCCAGAGTGCGCAGAGTGGTCAAAGCAGTTGCTTTCTCTGCTCTTCAGTGTGAGGTGGATGTGCAGACAGGTTCACTGTCCTGCACAAAGTCACAGCTGTGGCCAGGCTGACCTTGGAGGCTCCCCTCCCCCCTGCCCTGGCCCCGAGCCCTCCCAGCACACACACTGCCAGGGTGTCCTCATTGTTGCTGCCTGTCCGGGGCCTTTGCCTTGGGGATCTCAAGCTTCACTACTGTACAAGCATGAGTTTCTTTTGGAGGTGGTGGAGAACACCGTGCCCCCATGGCAGGCTTCAGACCTCTCTTCCTAGGGCGCCTTCTAGTGTGGGGTGTGTATGTGTGGTGGAGGGCACATGTGCCTGCACATGTGGAGGAAGGGTGATTCCAGACATCCTGCTCAGTTGATCCTCTGCCTTATTTTTTGTTTCTTTCTTTCACTATTTTTTTATTAATTTATTCTACAACCCTACTGAAGCTTCTTCTCCTTCCCCTCACCTCTACTCTCCCCTCCCCTCCCCTCCTCTCCTCCCTCCCCTCCCTCCTCCTCCCGCATCCACCCCCTCCTCTGTATTCTCTTGGAACCAGGCAGGCCTCCCATGAGCATGAGCCAAGTATGGCATATCAAGCTGCCATAAGACCAAGCACCTCCCCTTGCAATTCGGCATTAAGAGTAGGTTCCAAAGAGTCAGCCAAAGTACCGGGGACAGTCCCTGCTCCCATTGCCAGGAGTCCCCCCCCAAAAAAAACTAAGCTGCACAACTATCACATATGCACAGGACCTAGGTTGGTCTCCTGGTTGTTGGTTCAGACTCAGTGAGTTCCCATGAGCCAGGGTAGAAGCCCGATGCAAGGGAAACTTCCAGGAGTCTACAAGGATGGCCTCAGCTAAGACTTCTGGCAGCAGTGGATGCATGGCCTTAACTGGCCATCCCCTGTGATTGGACTGATGACTACCCCTGTTGTCATCAGAGAGTCTTCATCCAGTGACTGATGGAATCAGGTTCAGAGTTCCACAGCCAAACATGGGCCATGCTTAGGGAGTCCTGCTGAGGAGGCAGAGGAGGGATTGTAGGAAATGGGGCCTAGCCTGGCTCATGAGATATGGTTTCTTAACTGAACCTAGAGATTGCTGTGTTGGCTGTCCTGGCTGACCAGCAAGCCCCAGGAATCTGCCTGTCTCCTCCAACCCCTATGCTGGGTTGTAGGTGCATACCACCTCACTTGGCTTTACATGGATGCTGGGGATTTGAACTCTGTTCCTCATGCTGACACAAGCCCCTTACCCACTGAACTATCTCCCCTGTCCTGCTTTTCTGCTTTCTTTCTTTTTACATCCTTCTTTCTTCCTTCCATTCTCTCTCCTTTGTCCTTCTTTTCTTCCTTCATTTCCTTTTCCCCTTTTCTATCCTTTTTCTTTTTCTTTTTCTGAGATGATGTCTTACTGTAGTCCAGGTTGCCCTAGAATTCACCCCGTAGCCCAGGCTGGCTTCATACTTGCAGTCCTCGGTCTCTGCAGTGGAATCTAGCAGAGTCATTGTATCTAGGGCAAACATTAGAAGGAAACAGTTGTTTTTTTATTGAATCTAGGGTAACCCTTTCAATGAAGCAGCTGTTCTCCAGAAGTACTTAGACCCTGAAGAAATCATGGTAGAAAAACGGTGATCATTGTCTGTGATTTATAGAGCTGTTTTCCTGAAGGAGTTTTACATCCTTTGCATGACTTAGTCGCAAGATGGTCCTGCCATCTTAGTCACAATGGAATGCCTTGCATTATTAGGTAGGTAAACAATAGACAACAAGGATTGAGGTTGCAGGGATGTGATGTTTTCCTTCACGAAACAAATATATTAGATCGGGGCTTTGGTACACAGAACTCATTTTACCCCCAAAAGTGACTTTTGTGTAACAATCAATAAATACACCTTTGCATAGATGTTCACCGTTCAGTCCATGGAGGCTGCAAACCACACAGGCCTAGATTTATCTCGGAGGGACCTTCTTTCTTTGATTGTCCTGTGCAACATAGAACACTGACAGGTCTCAGTTTTCCAAGTACTGGGATTCCAGACCTATGCTTCAGTCTTTTAAAGGAAGAATCCATATACACATATATGAAGAAGTAATAAAAACTGAACTGAGCAAAAAGGTACTCCATGTGTTTCATGAGATACCATATCATAATGTTAAATAGAATAAGAAAGTCCCTAGTAAGCAAGGTCAGCGATGGTATACTCCTGTAATCCTAGCATGTGGAGGCTAAGGCAGGAGGATTGTGAGTACAAGGCAGGTCTGGGCTAAATAGCAAGACCCTTAAAAAAATCAAAGCAAAGCAAGCATTTCTTGCTTGGTAGCACAACTTGACTGACGTCAGAGATGGATTGTGTGGTCAGTTTGATTGTTTTGTGCACAAAGGTCTAAGAAATTCCAGCTTGGGGATTTTCGGCAGTGTGGAGTTTCTTCCAGATTCTTAAAGGAGGGGCATTTCACACACCCTTTTTTCTTCTTTGAAAGTCTGTACATTCACTGTGGTTTGATGGTTGCAACATAGGGAGCAACTCAGGGACAGAGCACTTGTCCAGAACACGTGAGAGACCCTTGGTTCCATCCTCAGCTCTGTGGGGGGTTTGGAGAGCTGGGGGAGGAGCAACGAATAAAAATATAAAGAGATGTGATGGCTCTCATCCATAACCCCAGCACCATGGAGGCTGAGGCAGGAGGATCACACAGTTTGAGGCTTGCAGGGCCACAAAGTGAGACTTCTCTAAAAAAACAAACCAAAGTCAGTTGTGGTAGCACACACCTTTAATCGAAGCACTAGGAAGGCAGAGGCAAGAAGATCCCTGTGAATTTGAGGCCAGACTGGCCTATACAGTGAGTTCCAGGAAAACTAGAGCTACATAGTGAGATCCTGTCTCATAAAAGCAACAACAACAACAACAAACATAACCAAAACAAAGATATAAACATTTGCCAGTGTGATAGTGTGTACCTGGGATTCTAACACTCATGACAGGAGGTCTAGCCTGAGCTACATGAGACCCTGTATCAAAAACAACGTCAAAATACAAACAAAACAAGGCAAACAGACAAAATAATGAAAACTGGATGTGGTTAAAAACACACCTGTGATTCCAACGATTGGGAGGATAAGGCTGAAAGGCGAGGAGTTCAAGACTAGCCTGGGCTACCTAGTAACACCCTATTTTAAAAAGTAGTAATGAATATAGGTAAAAATGTAATATCATATCTTCATTGTGGAGAATTTAGAACAAAAGAAAGGCTATCTCTCTCAAATGCACCACTCAAACAGTTAATATTTTACTCTGTTTCTGAATGTTTACATTTATTCCATGCATAGTCGATTTTGAAGGGCTTAGTGCATTTTAGACAAGCACTCTACCTCTGAGCCACACTTGGCTACACACAAAGGCACATACTCATGTGTTAAACTTTACTTATTTATCTGTGTGTCACGACAGGCATATAGAAGTCAGAGGACAACTTTAGGGAGTTAGTGGGTCCTCAGACTTGGTGTCTGTAACATTTACCCACTGAGCCATCTCACCAGCCCTGCGTGTGTCTTTGGAGACAGGGGCTCACTATGCAGCCCGGGTTACCCTTGAACTTGTGATCCTCAGACTTCCATGTTGCATCATTTTCTGAGGAGAAATGAACAAACACCCGCTCACTCTCAATAGAGTACCCATGACAGAACCAGAGTCTATTGCACTTACTAATAGGAGTATGTGATCCCCAAAATGGCTGCATCACAAAAAAAAAAAAAAAAAAAAAAAAAAAAAAAAAATTCCCAACCCAGCATCAGTGATGACCTCTGCAAAGCTCCGTAGACAAAGTTTTCTGTGTTAGTTACTTTTCTCATTGCTTCGACGGATACCTGACAAAGCTACTTAAGCAGGAAAGGGTCTATTTGGTTCACAGATCGGAGGGAAGATGTGATGGCTGGAGAGTGAGGTGGCTGGTCACATGGCATCCATAGTCAGGAAGCAGAGAGAGAGCTCGCTCTCTGTGGTCTGGGACCCCAGCCAACTCCTTCTGTGAGGGGATGTTAACAGGTTAGATACAGTCACCTGGTGATGTTGTGCCTCAAGCCCATGGTACTTCTCCTTGGCTCTCTCAAACGCTGGGATTGTGCGTGCCGCCGCACCCAGTCCTGCCTATTTTCTGTTGCATCTTATGAAAATCCTGTAAAAGCGCCATTGTCCTTTCTCTGCACGTGTATTCCAGCCTTTCACATCAGTAAATGATGAACTGCTACACGATTCAGTATAAAACCTTTTAGATGGGCATTAGGTGGCCTTAAGAATAGTGACTACAGATAACAACACGAAAATGGTGTGCCTGTCACTATGGCTTCTGGCATATGTTTTCAAGCTATTCTTTCTTTCTTTTTTTGTTGTTGTTTGCTTTTTTTTTCTTAACATAGTTCTCTGTGCAGCCCTGGCTGTCCTAGAACTCACTCTGTAGACCAGGCTGACCTTGAACTCATAGATTCACCTGCCTTTGCCTCCCAAGTGTTGGGATTAAAGGCATATGACACCATAGCCTGGCTTCAAGCTACTCTTTAGCTGCGTATTTGAGACCAAAAGAATGGCCACCAATATCATAGCATGCAGAGATAGTCAGCCATGAGTAGTGCTCCAACCTGCCCAGTGTGGGTGCTGGGAGCTGAACTCATGTCCTCTGGAAACACAGGATGTGATCTTCATCTCTGAGCCATCTCCCCAGCTCTCACACTGCTTTTTGAGACGGGGTCTCTATTGGCCTGGGCCTCCCTAACTTGGCTGGGCTGCCTGGCCAGGAAACCTCTGAGATCACCCTGTTTCTACTTACCTACAGCTGAGATTACAAGTGTGAGTCACTCATCTGGCTTTTATTTATTTAACACAGGTCCTGGGGCTCAAACTCAAGTCCCCATAGGGCTGAGTTATCTTGCCACCCCTATTTGTTTGTTTGCTTGTTTTGGAGGCCTGGTTTCCTGAAACCCAGGCTTGCCTCAAGTTTGCTATGTAATTGAAGATGACCTTAAACTGCTGGTCCTGATACCTCCACCTCTCCAGTTCTTAGGTTACAGGAATGTGTTGTCAAGCCTGGCTGCCAGCGAGGATCGAGGATCGCCAGGCTTGCATTGACCAGCTTTGTTTCCTGGCAAGGTTTATTTACTTTTCTCACTCTCAGAAGCTTCTTGGCTGCTTGTGTTTCTCTGGAGGAGAAATGTGCTTTTGCAGCCAGGCGTCTTCCCCAGAATCCCTGTAGTAACAACCCTCAATGTAAGGAATAGAGAGAAGAGAGTCCCTGGAGCTCCAGGGTCAAGCAGTCTGAAGCAATTGAGCTCCAGGTTCAGTGAGAGACCCTGTCTCAAGACAAAACAAGGTGGGGATTGGAAGAGGAAGACATCTTACGTTAACCTCTGACCTCTGGCCTCCACAGACATATACACAAGCTAGCACACCCTTACATGCAGGAGCATACACCCCTACACAGACACACACACACACACACACACACACACACACACACAGGCGAGGGGCTTTGACTGACTGCCTTCCTAAGGCAGCATGCTGAGCCTTGGAGGTTGACCTTGGGGGGACTGATTTTCCTGCTCTGCCCCATGCTTGGATATAACCACCTCTCAGAAGCCAAGCTAGGGAGAGTCTGATTCTTTTCACACAATGCCCTCATCCCTTGTCCCTTCTCCAAGGGAGTGAGAAGAGCTCCAGTAGGAGAGGTCGCCTGGAGAAACATGGCAAGAGACAGAGTCCAAGTTTCCCCTTAGACAGAACAAGGAAGAAGAGCAGGGTGATTAGGGGCTGGGGCTGTAGCTCAGTTGGTAGAATGCTTGCCTAGCATGCATGGGGTCCTGAGTTCAATCCCCAGCACTGCATAAACCCAGCATGCTAGTACATATGCTTCACTCCTGAGAGGTAGGAAGAGGAGCAGAAGTTCAATGTTATTCTTAGCTATATAACAAATCTGAGTCCTGCCTGGGCTACAAAAACAAACAAAAGGAAGAAAAAAAAAAAAACCATGTCAAAAAAAGTAAAACCAACACAAAGAAAAGAAACCAAAAATCAACCAACCAACAAGCAAAAAAGTCACAAAGGACCGTTAAGAATTAAGAATTAAGAATATCTTGGCTACTAACAACGACAAGAGATTTTAGAAAAAGAAGTGTTATTGGGCACTGGGCACCCAGCACTTGGCAACTTCTCCTGTATCAAAAAGAAGGTAGGAAGTAGAAATTGATGGAGGGGAGATGAGATTTACTTATTGCTGGGCCACTGCTTGTCTGCGGTGGTCGTGCCAGAGATCTGAGGACGTGGCACAGTTAACAGAATTGGTTGCTTTCCGGAACTGCCTGGTGGCGCATGCCTACAATCACAGCACTTGGCAGTCTGAGGCAGGAGGGTCGTGAGTTTGAGGTCAGCCCAGGTTGGGCTGGGTTCAACCTGGGTTGCACAGCAACACTGCTTTTTGTTTGTGTTTTAACTCTCTCTGTGTAGCCTTGGCTGTCCTGGAACTTGCTATGGAGACCAGGCTGGCCTTGCCCAGCAAAAGTTTTATTATCTTTGCGTGTTTTGCCTGAATGTAATGTATGTCTGTGTACCCCACGACCCAGAAGAGGACTTGGGTCTCCTGGAGCTGGAGTTACACACAGTGAGCTACCCTGTCCATGCTGGGAATTGAACCCGGGTCCTTTTGAAGAACAGCCAGTGCTCTTGATGGACTTTTGGTCCCCTGCATAGACATAATGCTCTTTTTCTGAAGGTATTTACAGCCTGGAGTGACAAAGGCATTCCCTAAAATGGAAGGGAAGTCAGTGAGCTTGATTTGCACCTCCTCTTCACACAGGTCGAAGGCTGGGACTCTGGCGGGTCCTCAGTAAAAGATGCCTCTCTTCCTTTCTATTCACTCTTTGTGAGTCAGTTAGGAAAAACAGTCATAAACTGCACTTATATCCTTTTTATTGTTTGACTTGTTACAACAATAATGTTTCAGTGCAAAAAGTCCAGTAAAATTCATGAATATATCTAGGAAACACCTTTTTTTTTTTTTATGCAGGAGGGAAACACAATAGCTTAAGTATTACCTCCTCCTTTAAACCTTGGTGAATTACATCCTGGGGGACTGTGCCCTCCCTCACCTGCTCCTGATAGTGGCCTTTGCAATAGCTCTTCTCCCTCTTGCTCCCTCTCTCCCTCCCCCCTTCCTCCATCCCCTCCTCTCTCCTCTTCTCTCTCATTCTCACTCTTGCGTGCCTTTTCTGAGATAGAGCCTCCTGTAGCCCAGGCTGGCCTGGAGTGCACTATGTAGCAGAGGATGCTCTTGAACTCTCGCTCCTCTTGACTCCACCTAGAACCCAGGGCTAAGTACACGTAGCAAGCACTCTGCCAATCAAGTTACACCCACAGCTCTTCCTCTGAATCGTTGTTTGTTTGCTTTTAAACAGGATTTTAAAAATAATTTTTTAAAAGATTTGTTTACGATGTTTATAGTGTTCTGCCCCATGTGTCCCTGCAGGCCAGAAGGGGCACCAGATCTCATTACAGATGGTTGTGAGCTGCCATGTGGTTGCTAGGAATTGAACTCAGGACCTCTGGAAGAGTAGGCAGTACTCTTTACAGCCGAGCCATCTCTCCAGCCCTCCTCTAGACCTTTAAGCTAGGACCACACACTGGAGCTCAGGCTGGCCTTATGTCTACCACCCTCTTGCCTCAGCCACCCAAGTGCTTGAATTATAGGTGTGTCCCCACTCACCTCAACGCCTGGTTTAAATAGTGCTGAGGTTGGAACCCACCACTATGTACATGCTAAGCAAGCACTCTCGTGCCCCCAACCTTCCTTAGGTTCTCTTGAGGACTTCACAAGCTCATGATCCTCCTGCATCAGCCCTGCAGATGCTGGGATTACAGGAGTAAGTCACCATGCCTGGCCTCTCCTACTTCACCATCAGAGGATTTCCGACTGATTTGTTCTTGATTCCAGGGCCGGGTGTGGTTCCTGTGGTTGGTCCCAAGCAACAGAGTGCAGTGGAGATATGGACAGTGTGGGCACAGAGCTGAGCAGGGGCTTGCCTGGAGATGCACAAGGCCAGGGTGACTTTGGAAGGTGGTTGCCTCTGGAGAAGAGGCAGGTGGGCTTTGTAAATGAGAGCTGTGGGAGGAGACAGGGAGAGCTTGTTCCTTGAAGACCAAGAAGGGAAAGAAAGAACAGGGCATTATGTGGGAAGGCCACACCTCTGAGACTCAGCAGTCAGGTAGGAAACAACTGGTTTGCAGTTATGCAACCCAGACCCTCTCACTTGATGGAAAGAAACCATTTGTGATCTTTTTATCTATCTGCCGATCTGTATATGCCATTGAGGGAGGCTCGGCTCTATCCTGGCAAGATAGACTCACCTCCAGGCTGAAAGAGAAAAGCCTTAGCTCAGGGAGACCAGACAAAGCAAAATCAAACATTTACTCCTTTTTTTAAAAGTAGAGACAGAAGGTGTGTCTCAGTGGTGAAACGTTTGCCTAGCAGGAAAGGAAACCAAACCAAACCAAACACAAACCCAACATAAAAAACTAATGAAAACCAAGCTGGGCCTAGTGGCACAGGCCCATCAGCCCAGCTACTTGGGAGGTCAAGGCAGGTGGACTGAGAAGCAGCTTAAGGCCAGTCTGGACAACCTAGTCAGACCTTGTCTCAAACTAAAAGTAAAAAGAGGGCTGGCTTCAACTCAGGTGCCACTTGCCTCTGTTTCCCCAAGCCAGACATACATCTTTGTCACCTCTGAGACTAACAGCCACCAGGAGAGAGGTGTTCTCTGTCATCACAGGCAGCCCTGTTATCACAGCGCCATGAGAGAGACCATCACGGACAGAGGTACCAAGGCCGCAGGCCACAGTACTGTGTGGACATTTCCTCCCAGTCCACGCTTTTGAATCTTGTGCTTTGTAGAACATTAGAGTATGCTAACCAGGGAACAGCCAATCAGTGTGATTCAGGTAGAAGGTACAAGGAACTATAAATCATGAATTATAAATTCAGGAAAAAGATAGCAAGATTGTTTTTTGTTTCCTTTCCCATTTGAGGTTTTGTTTCGTTTTATTTAGAGTGCTGGGACTCGAATCTAGGGCTTTATTTATGGTAGACAAGCGCTCTACCACCCAGATCCAGCACAAGTCTCAGCCCCAACTGAGAGATTCCAGGCAGGAGCTCTACCACTGAGCCCCAGCACTAGCTCCAGCCCCCCTCACTAGGGGAGTCTAGGTAAACTTCCTACTGAGCCACATCTCTAGCAAATTCTTAAGTAGATGTATGGGAATCAAGCACTGTATTAACATCTGTATGAGATACTTTGTGTGTGTGTATATATGCTGTGTGTGTGTGTGTGTGTGTGTGTGTGTGTGTATTCGTGTGTTTGTGGAAGGCAGAGGTTAACATAGAGATCTTCCTCAATTATATCCCACTATTTTGAGTCTCTTATTCCACATGGAGCTTGCTGCTTTAGCTGTACTGTAAGTCAGCCCTTATCATTCTCCTGTCTCTGCCTCCTCAATGCTGGAATTATAGGTGTGTGCTACCTGGCTTTTCATGTAGATATTGAGGACCCAAACTCATGTCTTCATGTTCACACTGCAAGCATTTTTCAGACTGAGAAATGTCCACAGCACCCTAGCCACTTTTCTTGTTGCTGTGACAAATTACCTGACACAGCAACCTAAGAGAAGAAAGGTTTATTTTATTCAGTCTGAGATCTTAGCTCATATGGATGGTGCCACTCATACCCAAGGTAAGAGTCCCTCCTGAGCTAAAATTCTCTAGAAACTCTCTCAAGACAGACTGCAATAGTATTTCTAGTTGGTTCTAAATCCAGTAAAGTTGACAGTGAAGATTAGCCACCACAATATGTGACATAGAAATCATGTTGGTGGCTGGAGAGATGGCTCAGAGGTTAAGAGCACTGGCTGCTCTTCCAGAGGTCCTAAGTTCAATTCCCAGCAACCATATGGGTCTCACAATCATCTGTAATGAGATCTGGTGCCCTCTTCTGGCCTGCAGGGATACAAGCAGACAGAACATTGTATATATAATCAACCAATCAATCAAACTTTTTTTTTTTTGTTTAAAGAAATTGTGCTGCACGCACAATTGCATGTCCTACCCAAGAAGGTGCTGTGAGCCATCCAGTCATGGGACCACAGTAAGCGCTGAGCTCTGTTACTTCAGCACAGTCATAGCCCATAAGTGGGGTGTGGGACTGAGAATGGAGAAGGAGGCTATTGCTGGTGGCAGTGAGGACCACAGGAAATACAGCAGGACTGGCAGTATTTCACAAAGGGTGGTATGACCTTGCATATGCAAGTGTGTCCAGAGAGAAAGGACACAGAGAGAATTGCCCAGAGAATTAGGTGACTGCATCAGTCCTCCAGTGCCTTCTGGGTCTGAGGTGTACATGTTCAATGTAAAGAATGAGGAAGAGGAGATGGTTGGCTAGCCATAAGCCGGAGGACATATGGCAGGTGTGACCTATAAGGTGATGGAAAGTGTAAAGTCAAAGGAATGTAAGTCAAAGGAATGTGCCTGGAACCTGAGAGACTTAGTGTCGGAGCACCAGGGACAATGACCATAGTCCCAGGCAATGAGGAAGAAGAGTGTGGGAAATACTGGGTTGAGGTGAGTAAATGTGGTTCTAGCTAACGCACAGGGGTTTATGATATATCTATCACATACTACAAACCCAAGTCATAAATTACCTTGTGACACAGTCACCACTAGACAAAATTTTATTTTGCTCAGAAGAGAAAGGAGGTGCAGGGGACCCTTGGCTATTTGGTCAAGTTTACAGGGTCATGTGTCAATTCCTACACACTAGGGAGGACAGTCCAACTGTACTTTTGTGGGAGATACAGCTAGCTCCCATCCCTTCCTCCGGAATAACAGAGGAAAAAATGATGAGAGATTGATGAGTCATCCTGTCTTCTCTGATTTCTTTCAAATTAAAGAGCTAACGACAAGTGACTCAACCCAAGGACAAGACCACACAGCAGCATCAGCTACAGGTTACTGGGCTGTAAACTCTGGTGTGTATGGATCTACAGCACTGCCAAGCTCCACAAATTCAACACACACAACAGTGCCTACTGGGAGCAACCAAGCAGCACACCTAACCGCATCCACAAGTGCTTCAGCAAACACTTCTCTAACCACTGAAGACCCTCAGACTACAATCCCAGGAAAGGCACTGACAACTGAAATAGGAGGAAGTTCAACACCCACACAGGTGACCACTAGAAACTCCCCAAGTACAGCCCCAGATGAAGCACCTAACCAAAGCACCCCAAGATCAACCATCACATCAAAGACAGTAGATGTCTCTCAAAAATCAGTCCGAACAACCCATGCAGCTCCAAACCCTGAAATTTCTGAGACAACAGTCCTCATTACAGAAGCTGAAACCTTCCCAGGAAGCTCAATTTTAGCAGACACAGCTGTACCTTCCAAGACCTTCCACATCACAGGCCTGACTCAGGAACCTACAACCTCTCCAAATTCAAAACATGCAACTCAAGTTTCTGAGACCTCCCAAACAGAGGTCTTCACTCAGGAGTCTACAGCCTTCCCAAACAGCTCAGTTGCCATAAAAACAGCTGTCCCTCCTGAGAGCTCCTACACCTCAGCCCTGGCTGAGGAATCTACAACCTTCCCATACAGCCTGAATTTGACACAAGCAACTCAAGGAATTGAAACATTACCAAGAATCTCCACTCAAGAATCTATAATCTTCACAACTCCTTCAATTCCATCAGAAACTGCTGTCTCCCCTGAGATCACCCACACCACATTGCAAACTGAGGCATCTACAGCTTCCCCAGGCAGCCTGATTTCCACACAAGATACTCAGAGAACTGAGACATTCCTAGTAGACTTCACTCAGGAATCTAGGACCTCTGCAACCAGCATAATTTCATCAGAAACAGCTATCCCTTCTGAGAGTTCCCACACCACATACCAACCTGAAGCAACTACAACAGACCCAAGCAGCCTGATTACAACACATGGAACTCAAGCGATAGAAACCTGGAAAACAATATTTACTCAGGAGTCTACAACCTTCTCAAGCAGTTCAGTTTCTACAGAAACAGCTGTTCCTCCTGACACCTCACCCACTACAGGACAGTCTGAGGCATACACATCCTCCCCTAGCAACTTGATATCAACACAAACAACTCAAGCAACTGAGACATCCCAAACAACAGTCTTCACTCAGGAATTTACAACTCTCCAAAGAACCTCAATTTCAACAGAAACTGCTCTACCTTCTGAGAGCTTCCATACCAGAGTTCATCCTGAGGCATCCACAGCCTCCCAAAGTGGCCCAGTTTTAACACAAGCAAGTCAATTGCCTGAGACTTCTGAAACAACAGTCTTTTCTCAGGAATCTACAATCTCCCCAAGTAGCCTTATTCCGACCCAAGGAACTCAAGCAACTCAGACATCCCCAACATTCTTCAGTCAGGAATCTACACCATTCACAACTCCCTCAATTTCAACAGAAACAGTTCTACCTCTTGAGACCACTCACACCACTTCTTACATTGAAGAATATACAAACTCCTCAAGCAGCCTGACAACAACACATGCAGCCCAACAACACACTGAGATATTGAAAACAACAGTCTTCACCCAGGAATCTACCACCTCCCCCACAAGCATGATTTCCACAGAAACAGTTGTAACTCCTGCGGACTCCCACACCTCCTCCCTGACTGAGGCACCTACAGCTTCCCCAAGCAGACCCATTTCAACACATACAAATCGACAAACTGAGAGTTCTCAAATGACAGTCTTTACTCAGAAACCTACAAACTTCTCCAACCAGCCCAATTTCAATAGGAACCACTATACCTCCTGAAATCACTCACACCACATCCCAAACTGAAGAACCTACAACCTACCCAAGCAGCCTTACTATGACACATGAAACTCATCACACTGAGTCCTCTCAATCAATAGTCCTCACTCAGGAATCTACAACCTCCACAACTAGCTCAAATTCCACAGAAAAAGCTGTAACTCCTGAGAGCTCTCATACCACATTTAAGACTGAGGTATCTATAAACATCTCAACATCAACACATGCAACTCCACCAACTGAAACCTCCAAAACAGAGTTCAGTCAGGAATCTGCAACCTTGCCTAGCAGCTCAATTGCCACAGAGACAGCTGTAATTCCTGAAACCTCCTACACCTCAGCTGTTCCTGAGGGAGTTTACAACCTCACCATATAGCCCAGTTTCTACACAGACATCTCAACTGTCTGAGACATCACCAAGAATCTTCACTCAGGAATCTACAATATTGACATTCCCTGCAATCTCAACAGAAACAGCTGTGCCATTCTGAGACCTCCTACACCTCAGCTGTAAATGAGGCATCTACAACATATTCAAGGACCCTGATTTCAACACATGTAACTCAACCAACTGAAAACTCCAAAACAGTGTTCCCTCAGGAAACTACAACCTTTCCAAGCAGTTCAGTTTCCTCAGAAACTGATGTCACTCCTGAGATCACCCATGCCACATCTCTATCTGAGACATCTACTACTTTCCCAAGCAGCCTGATTTCCACACAAGATGCACAACCAACTGAAACCTTCAAAACAGTCTTCACCCAGAAATCTACAACATTCCCAAGCAGCTCAGTAACTCCTAAAGCAATTGTCCTTCCTGACACCTCAATCTTCACAGCTGTGAAGGAGGCATCTACAACCTCTCCAAGCAGTTCAGTTTTGAAACCTGTAACTCAAGGAACTGAGACATCCCAAACTCCATTCTTCACTCAGGAATCTACAATTTTCCCAACCAGCTCAATTTCCACAGAAATATCTGTACCACCTAAGAGCTCTCACACCACATACCAAACTACAGCATCCACAACATTCCAAAGCAGCCCAGTTACCAAAAATGAAGCTCAAACCACAGAGTCATTCCGAACAACAGTCTTCATTCTGGAACCTACAACCTTCTCTAGCAGCCAAATTTCAACAAAAACCACTATACTTCCTATGACCACACACACCACATCCCAAAGTGAGGAATCTACAATGTCCTCAAACAGCCCAATTACAACACATTCAATGCAACCATCGGTAACAACCCAAACAACAGTCTTTGCTAAGGAGTCTATGACCTTCCCAACCAACTCAATTTCCACAGAAACAGCAGCTCTCATTCCTGAGATTTCCTACACTTCAAATCTGAGTGAGGAATCTACAACCTCCCCAAGTATTCTTATTTCCACACAAGCAACTTTAGCAACTGAGACATCCCCAATAGAATTCAGTCAGGAATCTACAATCTTCAGAACACCCTCATTTTCAACACAAACAGCTGTGCCTCTTGATATCACCCACATCACATCCAAAAATGAGGCATCTACAACATCCCCTAAGCAGCCCAGTTATGATACAAGAAACTCAAGATCCTGAGACAACCAAAACAGTTTTCACTCGGGAATCTACAATAGTCAAAAGCACCTCAACTTCAACAGAAACTTTGGTACCTTCTGAGAGCTCCCACACCACAGTGCAAACTGAGGTAGCTACAACTTCCCCCAGCAGCTCAGTTTCAATGAATGTGACTCAACCAACTGAAACTTCCAAAACAGAGTTCACTAAGGAAACTATAACCTTCCCAACCAGCTCAGTTTCCACAGAAACAGCAATACCTCCTGACACCTCCCACAATACTGTCCCAACTGAGGCATCTACAGCTTTCCAAAGCACCTCCATTTCAACACATGCAAATCATCCAACTGATTCCTCCATAACAGACTTTACTAAGGAATCTACAACCTCCCCAAGAAGCTCAATTTCCACAGAAACAGCTGTATCTTCTGAGACCACCAATACCTCTGTTGTAACTGAGCCTTCTACAGTCTCCCAAAGAAGCTCAATTTATACATATTCAACTCAACCCCCCTGATACCTTGCAAACTACAGTCTTCAGCCAGGAATTTACAACCAGCTCAGTTTTCTCAGAAACAGCTCTACCACCTGAGACATCTTTTACTTCATCCCTAAAGGAAGATTCTACAGCCTCTCCAAGCCACGCAATTTTAACAGATCGAATTCAGACCACTGAGATCCCACAAACGACAGTCTTCATTAGGGAATATACAACTTTGCCAATGAGATCAATTTCCCCAGAAAGTTCTCTATCTACTGATGACTCTCACAATTCAGTTGTTACTGACACATCTACCATATTCCCAAGCAGCAAAACAGTGATTCAAACAACTCAAGCTCCTGAAAAGTCTAAATCAACAGTCTATATTCAGGAATCTACAACCTTCCCAATCAACGCAATTTCCACAGAAACAGATATAGCAGCTGAGACCTCCTATACCTCAGCTGTAAAAGAGGCATTTACAACATACCCATGGAAACCATCTACAACACACATAACTCAACCACAGGAAACATCCAAAGCAGAGTTCAATCAGGAGTCTACAATCTTCCCAAGCAGTTCAGTTCCCACAGAAACAGCTGCTCCTCCTGACACCTCACCCACTATAGGACAGTCTGAAACATACACAACCTCCCCGGGCAGCTTGGTTTCAACACGAGTAACTCAAGCAACGGAGACCTCACAAACAACATCCTTCACTCCATGAGACTACAGCTCTCCAGAGTACCTCGATTTCCTCAGAAACTGCTGTACCTCCTGAGATCACCCACACCACGTCACAATCTGAGGCATCTACTACCTACCCAGGGAGGCTGATTTCCACACTAGACACTCAGGGAACTGAGACATCACCAAGAGTCATCACTCAGGAATCTACCACCTTTGCAACCAGCTTAGTTTCCTCAGAGTCAGCGGTCTCTCCTCAGGGCTCCCACACCACATACCAACCTGAGGCAACCACCACATTCCTGAGCAGCCCAGTTTCTGCACAAACAACTCAAGCTCCTGAGATATCTCAAACAACAGCCTACACTCGGGAATCTACAGCCTTTCCAAGCAGCTCAATTACCACAGGAGTGCTTGTATCTCTTGGGACCTCCTCCACCTCTTCCTTGACTGAGGGGGGGCTACAACCCCCCCAGGGCAGCCCGATCTCAACTCATGCAACTCAAGCCCCCGAGACTTCACAGATTACACTGCTCACTCAAGAATCTACAACCTTCTCAGTCAGCTCTGTTTCCACGAAAGAAACGGCTGTACCTCCTGACACCTCCCACAGTACCATCCCAACCGAGGCATCCACAGCATCCCAAAACAGCTCCGTCTCAACACATGCAACTCATCCAACTGAATCCTCCATAACGGTCTTCACTCAGGAATCTACCACCTCCCAAAGAAGCTCACTTTCCACAGAAACAGCTGTACCTCCCAACACCGCCCAGCCCTCGGCCATCACTGAGGCCACTGGAACATCATCAAGCAGCCTGTTTTCAACACAAGCAACTCAAACAACTGACATCCCGGAAACAGTCATCACCCAGAAATCTACAACCTTCTCAAGCGGCTCAGCATCCCCAAAAAACGTTTTCCCTCCCCAACACCTCACTCTCCACAGCCCCGACGGAGGGGGCTACAACCCCTCAAGCAGCCCAATTATGAAACCTGTAACTCAGGCAACTGAGACCGCCCAGACACCACTCTTCACTGAGGAATCTACAACCTTCCCAAGCAGCTCAGTCTCCACAGACACAGCTGTATCTGCTGAGGCTACCCTCACTTCAGCCCTCACTGGGCCTTCTACAGTCTCACCAAGAAGCCCCCATTTCCCCATATTCCTCCCAAGCCCCTGACACTTGGCAAACATCAGTCTTCACTCAGGAATCCGCAACCAGCTCAGGTTTCTCAGAAACAGCCCTGCCACCGAGACATCCTCCACTTCAGCCCCACCCAAGCTTCTACAGCCTCCCAAGCCACCCCATTTCTACAGATGGAACCCAGACCACTGGGATGTCACATGCCACAGTCTTCACTCAGGAACCTACAACCTTGCCAACCAGCACAGTTTCCAGAGAAACAGCTATCATTCCTGAAACCTCCCACACCTCAGCTGTCACTGAGGAGGAGTCTACAACCTCACCATACAGCCCTCCTTCTACACAGACAGCTCAAGGAACTGAGGCATCCCCAAAGTGTATTCACTCCAGAATCTACCATCTTCACTTCTCCCTCAAGTTCAAGAGAAACAGCTGCGCCCTTCTGAGACCTCCTCCACCTCACCAGTAAATGAGGCATCTACCACTTATTCCTGGTCATTGATTTCCACCACATGCCCACCAACCAACAGAAACCTCTGAAACAAAGTTCACTCAGGAGTCTACAACCTTCCCAAGCAGTTCAGTTCCCACAGAAACAGCTGCTCCTCCTGACACCTCACCCACTATAGGACAGTCTGAAACATACCACAACCTCGCCAGGCAGCTTGGTTTCAACACGAGTAACTCAAGCAACGGAGACCTCACAAACAACATCCTTCACTCCATGAGACTACAGCTCTCCAGAGTACCTCGATTTCCTCAGAAACTGCTGTACCTCCTGAGATCACCCACACCACGTCACAATCTGAGGCATCTACTACCTACCCAGGGAGGCTGATTTCCACACTAGACACTCAGGGAACTGAGACATCACCAAGAGTCATCACTCAGGAATCTACCACCTTTGCAACCAGCTTGGTTTCCTCAGAGTCAGCGGTCTCTCCTCAGGGCCTCCCACACCACATACCAACCTGAGGCAACCACCACATTCCTGAGCAGCCCAGTTTCTGCACAAACAACTCAAGCTCCTGAGATATCTCAAACAACAGCCTACACTCGGGAATCTACAGCCTTTCCAAGCAGCTCAATTACCACAGGAGTGCTTGTATCTCTTGGGACCTCCTACACCTCTTCCTTGACTGAGGGGGCTACAACCCCCAGGGCAGCCCGATCTCAACTCTCATGCAACTCAAGCCCCGAGACTTCACAGATTACACTGCTCACTCAAGAATCTACAACCTTCTCAGTCAGCTCTGTTTCCACGAAAGAAACGGCTGTACACTCCTGACACCTCCCACAGTACCATCCCAACCGAGGCATCCACAGCATCCCAAAACAGCTCCGTCTCAACACATGCAACTCATCCAACTGAATCCTCCATAACGGTCTTCACTCAGGAATCTACCACCTCCCAAAGAAGCTCACTTTCCACAGAAACAGCTGTACCCTCCCGACACCGCCCAGCCCTCGGCCATCACTGAGGCCACTGGAACATCATCAAGCAGCCTGTTTTCCAACACAAGCAACTCAAACAACTGACATCCGGAAACAGTCATCACCCAGAAATCTACAACCTTCTCAAGCGGCTCAGCATCCCCAGAAAACGTTTTCCCTCCCAACACCTCACTCTCCACAGCCCCGACGGAGGCGTCTACAACCCCCCTCAAGCAGCCCAATTATGAAACCTGTAACTCGGGCAACTGAGACACTGCCCAGACACCACTCTTCACTGAGGAATCTACAACCTTCCCAAGCAGCTCAGTCTCCACAGACACAGCTGTATCTGCTGAGGCTACCCTCACTTCAGCCCTCACTGGGCCTTCTACAGTCTCACCAAGAAGCCCCATTTCCCCATATTCCTCCCAAGCCCCTGACACTTGGCAAACATCAGTCTTCACTCAGGAATCCGCAACCAGCTCAGGTTTCTCAGAAACAGCCCTGCCACCCGAGACATCCTCCACTTCAGCCCCACCCGAAGCTTCTACAGCCTCCCCAAGCCACCCCATTTCTACAGATGGAACCCAGACCACTGGGATGTCACATGCCACAGTCTTCACTCAGGAACCTACAACCTTGCCAACCAGCACAGTTTCCACAGAAACAGCTGTCATTCCTGAAACCTCCCCACACCTCAGCTGTCACTGAGGAGGAGTCTACAACCTCACCATACAGCCCTCCTTCTACACAGACAGCTCAAGGAACTGAGGCATCCCCAAGTGTATTCACTCCAGAATCTACCATCTTCACTTCTCCCTCAAGTTCAAGAGAAACAGCTGCGCCTTCTGAGACCTCCTCCACCTCACCAGTAAATGAGGCATCTACCACTTATTCCTGGTCATTGATTTCCCACATGCCCACCAACCAACAGAAACCTCTGAAACAAAGTTCACTCAGGAGTCTACAACCTTCCCAAGCAGTTCAGTTCCCACAGAAACAGCTGCTCCTCCTGACACCTCACCCACTATAGGACAGTCTGAAACATACACAACCTCGCCAGGCAGCTTGGTTTCAACACGAGTAACTCAAGCAACGGAGACCTCACAAACAACATCCTTCACTCATGAGATTACAGCTCTCCAGAGTACCTCGATTTCCTCAGAAACTGCTGTACCTCCTGAGATCACCCACACCACGTCACAATCTGAGGCATCTACTACCTACCCAGGAGGCTGATTTCCACACTAGACACTCAGGGAACTGAGACATCACCAAGAGTCATCACTCAGGAATCTACCACCTTTGCAACCAGCTTAGTTTCCTCAGAGACAGCGGTCTCTCCTCAGGGCTCCCACACCACATACCAACCTGAGGCAACCACCACATTCCTGAGCAGCCCAGTTTCTGCACAAACAACTCAAGCTCCTGAGATATCTCAAACAACAGCCTACACTCGGGAATCTACAGCCTTTCCAAGCAGCTCAATTACCACAGGAGTGCTTGTATCTCTTGGGACCTCCCTACACCTCTTCCTTGACTGAGGGGGGCTACAACCCCCAGGGCAGCCCGATCTCAACTCATGCAACTCAAGCCCCCGAGACTTCACAGGTTACACTGCTCACTCAAGAATCTACAACCTTCTCAGTCAGCTCTGTTTCCACGAAAGAAACGGCTGTACCTCCTGACACCTCCCACAGTACCATCCCAACCGAGGCATCCACAGCATCCCAAAACAGCTCCGTCTCAACACATGCAACTCATCCAACTGAATCCTCCATAACGGTCTTCACTCAGGAATCTACCACCTCCCAAAGAAGCTCACTTTCCACAGAAACAGCTGTACCTCCCGACACCGCCCAGCCCTCGGCCATCACTGAGGCCACTGGAACATCATCAAGCAGCCTGTTTTCAACACAAGCAACTCAAACAACTGACATCCCGGAAACAGTCATCACCCAGAAATCTACAACCTTCTCAAGCGGCTCAGCATCCCCAGAAAACGTTTTCCCCTCCCAACACCTCACTCTCCACAGCCCCGACGGAGGCGTCTACAGCCCCCTCAAGCAGCCCAATTATGAAACCTGTAACTCAGGCAACTGAGACCCCCCAGACACCACTCTTCACTGAGGAATCTACAGCCTTCCCAAGCAGCTCAGTCTCCACAGACACAGCTGTATCTGCTGGAGCTACCCTCACTTCAGCCCTCACTGGGCCTTCTACAGTCTCACCAAGAAGCCCCATTTCCCCATATTCCTCCCAAGCCCCTGACACTTGGCAAACATCAGTCTTCACTCAGGAATCCGCAACCAGCTCAGGTTTCTCAGAAACAGCCCTGCCACCCGAGACATCCTCCACTTCAGCCCCACCCGAAGCTTCTACAGCCTCCCCAAGCCACCCCATTTCTACAGATGGAACCCAGACCACTGGGATGTCACATGCCACAGTCTTCACTCAGGAACCTACAACCTTGCCAACCAGCACAGTTTCCACAGAAACAGCTGTCATTCCCTGAAACCTCCCACACCTCAGCTGTCACTGAGGAGGAGTCTACCCCAACCTCACCATACAGCCCTCCTTCTACACAGACAGCTCAAGGAACTGAGGCATCCCCAAGTGTATTCACTCCAGAATCTACCATCTTCACTTCTCCCTCAAGTTCAAGAGAAACAGCTGCGCCTTCTGAGACCTCCTCCACCTCACCCAGTAAATGAGGCATCTACCACTTATTCCTGGTCATTGATTTCCACACATGCCCACCAAACAACAGAAACCTCTGAAACAAAGTTCACTCAGGAGTCTACAACCTTCCCAAGCAGTTCAGTTCCCACAGAAACAGCTGCTCCTCCTGACACCTCACCCACTATAGGACAGTCTGAAACATACACAACCTCGCCAGGCAGCTTGGTTTCAACAAGAGTAACTCAAGCAACGGAGACCTCACAAACAACATCCTTCACTCATGAGACTACAGCTCTCCAGAGTACCTCGATTTCCTCAGAAACTGCTGTACCTCCTGAGATCACCCACACCACGTCACAATCTGAGGCATCTACTACCTACCCAGGGAGGCTGATTTCCACACTAGACACTCAGGGAACTGAGACATCACCAAGAGTCATCACTCAGGAATCTACCACCTTTGCAACCAGCTTAGTTTCCTCAGAGACAGCGGTCTCTCCTCAGGGCTCCCCACCACACTACCAACCTGAGGCAACCACCACATTCCTGAGCAGCCCAGTTTCTGCACAAACAACTCAAGCTCCTGAGATATCTCAAACAACAGCCTACACTCGGGAATCTACAGCCTTTCCAAGCAGCTCAATTACCACAGGAGTGCTTGTATCTCTTGGGACCTCCTACACCTCTTCCTTGACTGAGGGGCTACAACCCCCAGGGCAGCCCGATCTCAACTCATGCAACTCAAGCCCCCGAGACTTCACAGATTACACTGCTCACTCAAGAATCTACAACCTTCTCAGTCAGCTCTGTTTCCACGAAAGAAACGGCTGTACCTCTGACACCTCCCACAGTACCATCCCAACCAGGGGCATCCACAGCATCCCAAAACAGCTCCGTCTCCAGCACATGCAACTCATCCAACTGAATCCTCCATAACGGTCTTCACTCAGGAATCTGCCACCTCCCAAAGAAGCTCACTTTCCACAGAAACAGCTGTACCTCCGACACCGCCCAGCCCTCGGCCATCACTGAGGCCACTGGAACATCATCAAGCAGCCTGTTTTTTCAACACAAGCAACTCAAACAACTGACATCCCGGAAACAGTCATCACCAGAAATCTACAACCTTCTCAAGCGGCTCAGCATCCCCAGAAAACGTTTTCCCTCCCAACACCTCACTCTCCACAGCCCCGACGGAGGCGTCTACAACCCCCTCAAGCAGCCCAATTATGAAACCTGTAACTCGGGCAACTGGGACCGCCCGAACACCACTCTTCACTGAGGAATCTACAACCTTCCCAAGCAGCTCAGTCTCCACAGTCACAGCTGTATCTGCTGAGGCTACCCTCACTTCAGCCCTCACTGGGCCTTCTACAGTCTCACCAAGAAGCCCCATTTCCCCATATTCCTCCCCAAGCCCCTGACACTTGGCAAACATCAGTCTTCACTCAGGAATCCGCAACCAGCTCAGGTTTCTCAGAAACAGCCCTGCCACCTGAGACATCCTCCACTTCAGCCCCACCCGAAGCTTCTACAGCCTCCCCAAGCCACCCCCATTTCTACAGATGGAACCCAGACCACTGGGATGTCACATGCCACAGTCTTCACTCAGGAACCTACAACCTTGCCAACCAGCACAGTTTCCACAGAAACAGCTGTCATTCCTGAAACCTCCCACACCTCAGCTGTCACTGAGGAGGAGTCTACAACCTCACCATACAGCCCTCCTCCTACACAGACAGCTCAAGGAACTGAGGCATCCCCAAGTGTATTCACTCCAGAATCTACCATCTTCACTTCTCCCTCAAGTTCAAGAGAAACAGCTCGCCTTCTGAGACCTCCTCCACCTCACCAGTAAATGAGGCATCTACCACTTATTCCTGGTCATTGATGTCCACACATGCCCACCAACCAACAGAAACCTCTGAAGCAAAGTTCCTCCAGGAGTCTACAACCTTCCCAAGCAGTTCAGTTCCCACAGAAACAGCTGCTCCTCCTGACACCTCACCCACTATAGGACAGTCTGAAACATACACAACCTCGCCAGGCAGCTTGGTTTCAACACGAGTAACTCAAGCAACGGAGACCTCACAAACAACATCCTTCACTCATGAGACTACGGCTCTCCAGAGTACCTCGATTTCCTCAGAAACTGCTGTACCTCCTGAGATCACCCACACCACGTCACAATCTGAGGCATCTACTACCTACCCAGGGAGGCTGATTTCCACACTAGACACTCAGGGAACTGAGACATCACCAAGAGTCATCACTCAGGAATCTACCACCTTTGCAACCAGCTTAGTTTCCTCAGAGACAGCGGTCTCTCCTCAGGGCTCCCACACCACATACCAACCTGAGGCAACCACCACATTCCTGAGCAGCCCAGTTTCTGCACAAACAACTCAAGCTCCTGAGATATCTCAAACAACAGCCTACACTCGGGAATCTACAGCCTTTCCAAGCAGCTCAATTACCACAGGAGTGCTTGTATCTCTTGGGACCTCCTACACCTCTTCCTTGACTGAGGGGCTACAGCCCCCAGGGCAGCCCGATCTCAACTCATGCAACTCAAGCCCCGAGACTTCACAGATTACACTGCTCACTCAAGAATCTACAACCTTCTCAGTCAGCTCTGTTTCCACGAAAGAAACGGCTGTACCTCCTGACACCTCCCACAGTACCATCCCAACCGAGGCATCCACAGCATCCCAAAACAGCTCCGTCTCAACACATGCAACTCATCCAACTGAATCCTCCAT
This sequence comes from Phodopus roborovskii, assembly GCF_943737965.1. Taxonomy (NCBI): domain Eukaryota; kingdom Metazoa; phylum Chordata; class Mammalia; order Rodentia; family Cricetidae; genus Phodopus; species Phodopus roborovskii. The sequence continues at coordinate 82,592 of NW_026125402.1, forward strand.
AACGGTCTTTACTCAGGAATCTACCACCTCCCAAAAGCTCACTTTCCACAGAAACAGCTGTACCTCCCGACACCGCCCACCCCCGGCCATCACTGGGGCCACTGGAACATCATCAAGCAGCCTGTTTTCAACACAAGCAACTCAAACAACTGACATCCCGGAAACAGTCATCACCAGAAATCTACAACCTTCTCAAGCGGCTCAGCATCCCCAGAAAACGTTTTCCCTCCCAACACCTCACTCTCCACAGCCCCGCCGGAGGCGTCTGCACCCACTCAAGCAGCCCAATTATGAAACCTGTAACTCAGGCAACTGAGACCGCCCGGACACCACTCTTCACTGAGGACTCTACAACCTTCCCAAGCAGCTCAGTCTCCACAGACACAGCTGTATCTGCTGAGGCTACCCTCACTTCAGCCCTCACTGGGCCTTCTACAGTCTCACCAAGAAGCCCCATTTCCCCATATTCCTCCCAAGCCCCTGACACTTGGCAAACATCAGTCTTCACTCAGGAATCCGCACCTAGCTCAGGTTTCTCAGAAACAGCCCTGCCACCTGAGACATCCTCCCTTCAGCCCCACCGAAGCTTCTACAGCCTCCCCAAGCCACCCCATTCTCTACAGATGGAACCCAGACCACTGGGATGTCACATGCCACAGTCTTCACTCAGGAACCTACAACCTTGCCAACCAGCACAGTTTCCACAGAAACAGCTGTCATTCCTGAAACCTCCCACACCTCAGCTGTCACTGAGGAGGAGTCTACAACCTCACCATACAGCCCTCCTCCTACACAGACAGCTCAAGGAACTGAGGCATCCCCAAGTGTATTCACTCCAGAATCTACCATCTTCACTTCTCCCCTCAAGTTCAAGAGAAACAGCTGCGCCTTCTGAGACCTCCTCCACCTCACCAGTAAATGAGGCATCTACCACTTATTCCTGGTCATTGATGTCCACACATGCCCCACCAACCAACAGAAACCTCTGAAACAAAGTTCACTCAGGAGTCTACAACCTTCCCAAGCAGTTCAGTTCCCACAGAAACAGCTGCTCCTCCTGACACCTCACCCACTATAGGACAGTCTGAAACATACACAACCCCGCCAGGCAGCTTGGTTTCAACACGAGTAACTCAAGCAACGGAGACCTCAAATAACATCCTTCACTCATGAGACTACAGCTCTCCAGAGTACCTCGATTCCTCAGAAACTGCTGTACCTCCTGAGATCACCCACACCACGTCACAATCTGAGGCATCTACTACCTACCCAGGAGGCTGATTTCCACACTAGACACTCAGGGAACTGAGACATCACCAAGAGTCATCACTCAGGAATCTACCACCTTTGCAACCAGCTTAGTTTCCTCAGAGACAGCGGTCTCTCCCTCAGGCTCCCCACACCACATACCAACCTCAGGCAACCACCACATTCCTGAGCAGCCCAGTTTCTGCACAAACAACTCAAGCTCCTGAGATATCTCAAACAACAGCCTACACTCGGGAATCTCCAGCCTTTCCAAGCAGCTCAATTACCACAGGGTGCTTGTATCTCTTGGGACCTCCTACACCTCTTCCTTGACTGAGGGGGCTACAACCCCAAGGCAGCCCGATCTCAACTCATGCAACTCAAGCCCCGAGACTTCACAGATTACACTGCTCACTCAAGAATCTACAACCTTCTCAGTCAGCTCTGTTTCACTGAAAGAAACGGCTGTACCTCCTAACCCACCTCCCACAGTACCATCCCAACCGAGGCATCCACAGCATCCCAAAACAGCTCCGTCTCAACACATGCAACTCATCCAACTGAATCCTCCCATAGCGGTCTTTACTCAGGAATCTACCACCTCCCAAAGAAGCTCACTTTCCACAGAAACAGCTGTACCTCCCGACTACCACCCACCCCGGCCATCACTGAGGCCACTGGAACATCATCAAGCAGCCTGTTTTCAACACAAGCAACTCAAACAACTGACATCCGGAAACAGTCATCACCCAGAAATCTACAACCTTCTCAAGCGGCTCAGCATCCCCAGAAAACGTTTTCCCTCCCAACACCTCACTCTCCACAGCCCCGACGGAGGGCGTCTACAACCCCCTCAAGCAGCCCAATTATGAAACCTGTAACTCAGGCAACTGAGACCGCCCGGACACCACTCTTCACTGGGGAATCTACAACCTTCCCAAGCAGCTCAGTCTCCACAGACACAGCTGTATCTGCTGGGGCTACCCCTCACTGGGCCCTTCTACAGTCTCACCAAGAAGCCCCATTTCCCCATATTCCTCCCAAGCCCCCTGACACTTGGCAAACATCAGTCTTCACTCAGGAATCCCGCAACCAGCTCAGGTTTCTCAGAAACAGCCCTGCCACCTGAGACCTCCTCCACTTCAGCCCCCACCCGAAGCTTCTACAGCCTCCCCAAGCCACCCCATTTCTACAGATGGAACCCAGACCACTGGGATGTCACATGCCACAGTCTTCACTCAGGAACCTACAACCTTGCCAACCAGCACAGTTTCCACAGAAACAGCTGTCATTCCTGAAACCTCCCACACCTCAGCTGTCACTGAGGGAGGAGTCTACAACCTCACCATACAGCCCTCCTTCTACACAGACAGCTCAAGGAACTGAGGCATCCCCAAGTGTATTCACTCCAGAATCTACCATCTTCACTTCTCCCTCAAGTTCCAAGAGAAACAGCTGCGCCTTCTGAGACCTCCTCCACCTCACCAGTAATGAGGCATCTACCACTTATTCCTGGTCATTGATGTCCACACATGCCCACCAACCAACAGAAACCTCTGAAACAAAGTTCACTCAGGAGTCTACAACCTTCCCAAGCAGTTCAGTTCCCACAGAAACGGCTGCTCCTCCTGACACCTCACCCACTATAGGACAGTCTGAAACATGCAACCTCGCCAGGCAGCTTGGTTTCAACACGAGTAACTCAACAACGGAGACCTCACAAACAACATCCTTCACTCATGAGACTACAGCTCTCCAGAGTACCTCGATTTCCTCAGAAACTGCTGTACCTCCTGAGATCACCCACACCACGTCACAATCAGAGGCATCCACTACCTACCCAGGAGGCTGATTTCCACACTAGACACTCAGGGAACTGAGACATCACCAAGAGTCATCACTCAGGAATCTACCACCTTTGCAACCAGCTTAGTTTCCTCAGAGACAGCGGTCTCTCCTCAGGGCTCCCACACCACATACCAACCTGGGCAACCACCACATTCCTGAGCAGCCCAGTTTCTGCACAAACAACTCAAGCTCCTGAGATATCTCAAACAACAGCCTACACTCGGGAATCTACAGCCTTTCCAAGCAGCTCAATTACCACAGGAGTGCTTGTATCTCTTGGGACCTCCTACACCTCTTCCTTGACTGAGGGGGCTACAACCCCCAGGGCAGCCCGATCTCAACTCATGCAACTCAAGCCCCGAGACTTCACAGATTACACTGCTCACTCAAGAATCTACAACCTTCTCAGTCAGCTCTGTTTCCACGAAAGAAACGGCTGTACCTCCTGACACCTCCCACAGTACCATCCCAACAGAGGCATCCACAGCATCCCAAAACAGCTCCGTCTCAACACATGCAACTCATCCAACTGAATCCTCCACAACGGTCCTTCACTCAGGAATCTGCCACCTCCCAAAGAAGCTCACTTTCCACAGAAACAGCTGTACCTCCCGACACGCCCAGCCCTCGGCCATCACTGAGGCCACTGGAACATCATCAAGCAACCTGTTTTCAACACAAGCAACTCAAACAACTGACATCCCGGAAACAGTCATCACCCAGAAATCTACAACCTTCTCAAGCGGCTCAGCATCCCCAGAAAACGTTTTCCCTCCCAACACCTCACTCTCCACAGCCCCGGCGGAGGCGTCTACAACCCCCTCAAGCAGCCCAATTATGAAACCTGTAGCTCGGGCAGCTGAGACCGCCCAGACACCACTCTTCACTGAGGAATCTACAACCTTCCCAAGCAGCTCAGTCTCCACAGCACAGCTGTATCTGCTGAGGCTACCCTCACTTCAGCCCTCACTGGGCCTTCTACATCTCACCAAGAAGCCCCATTTCACATATTCCTCCCAAGCCCCTGACACTTGGCAAACATCAGTCTTCACTCAGGAATCCATCAACCAGCTCAGGTTTCTCAAGAAACAGCCCTACCACCTGAGACCTCTCCACTTCAGCCCCACCCGAAGCTTCTACAGCCTCCCCAAGCCACCCCCATTTCTACAGATGGAACCCAGACCACTGGGATGTCACATGCCACAGTCTTCACTCAGGAACCTACAACCTTGCCAACCAGCACAGTTTCCACAGAAACAGCTGTCATTCCTGAAACCTCCCACACCTCAGCTGTCACTGAGGAGGAGTCTACAACCTCACCATACAGCCCTCCTTCTACACAGACAGCTCAAGGAACTGAGGCATCCCCAAGTGTATTCACTCCAGAATCTACCATCTTCACTTCTCCCTCAAGTTCAAGAGAAACAGCTGAACATTCTGAGACCTCCTCCACCTCACCAGTAAATGAGGCATCTACCATTATTCCTGGTCATTGATGTCCACACATGCCCACCAACCAACAGAAACCTCTGAAACAAAGTTCACTCAGGAGTCTACAACCTTCCCAAGCAGTTCAGTTCCCACAGAAACAGCTGCTCCTCCTGACACCTCACCCACTATAGGACAGTCTGAAACATACACAACCTCGCCAGGCAGCTTGGTTTCAACACGAGTAACTCAAGCAACGGAGACCTCACAAACAACATCCTTCACTCATGAGACTACAGCTCTCCAGAGTACCTCGATTTCCTCAGAAACTGCTGTACCTCCTGGGGATCACCCACACCACGTCACAATCTGAGGCATCTACTACCTACCCAGGGAGGCTGATTTCCACACTAGACACTCAGGGACTGAGACATCACCAGAGTCATCACTCAGGAATCTACCACCTTTGCAACCAGCTTAGTTTCCTCAGAGACAGCGGTCTCTCCTCAGGGCTCCCACACCACATACCAACCTGAGGCAACCACCACATTCCTGAGCAGCCCAGTTTCTGCACAAACAACTCAAGCTCCTGGGATATCTCAACCAACAGCTTACACTCGGGAATCTACAGCCTTTCCAAGCAGCTCAATTACCACAGGAGTGCTTGTATCTCTTGGGACCTCCTACACCTCTTCCTTGACTGAGGGGGCTACAACCCCCCAGAGCAGCCCGATCTCAACTCATGCAACTCAAGCCCCCGAGACTTCACAGATTACACTGCTCACTCAAGAATCTACAACCTTCTCAGTCAGCTCTGTTTCCACGAAAGAAAGCAGGTGTACCTCCTGACACCTCCCACAGTACCATCCCAACGAGGCATCCACAGCATCCCAAAACAGCTCCGTCTCAACACATGCAACTCATCCAACTGAATCCTCCATAACGGTCTTCACTCGGGAATCTACCACCTCCCAAAGAAGCTCACTTTCCACAGAAACAGCTGTACCTCCCGACACCACCCACCCCCCCGGCCATCACTGAGGCCACTGGAACATCATCAAGCAGCCTGTTTTCCAACACAAGCAACTCAAACAACTGACATCCCGGAAACAGTCATCACCCAGAAATCTACAACCTTCTCAAGCGGCTCAGCATCCCCAGAAAACGTTTTCCCTCCCAACACCTCACTCTCCACAGCCCCCGACGGAGGCGTCTACAACCCACTCCAAGCAGCCCCAATTATGAAACCTGTAACTCAGGCAACTGAGACCCCCCGGACACCACTCTTCACTGGGGAATCTCCAACCTTCCCAAGCAGCTCAGTCTCCACAGACACAGCTGTATCTGCTGAGAGCTACCCTCACTTCAGCCCCTCACTGGGCCTTCTACAGTCTCACCAAGAAGCCCCATTTCCCCATATTCCTCCCAGCCCCTGACACTTGGCAAACATCAGTCTTCACTCAGGAATCCGCAACCAGCTCAGGTTTCTCAGAAACAGCCCTGCCACCTGAGACCTCCTCCACTTCAGCCCCACCCGAGGCTTCTACAGCCTCCCCAAGCCACCCCATTTCTACAGATGGAACCCAGACCACTGGGATGTCACATGCCACAGTCTTCACTCAGGAACCTACAACCTTGCCAACCAGCACAGTTTCCACAGAAACAGCTGTCATTCCTGAAACCTCCCACACCTCAGCTGTCACTGAGGAGGAGTCTACAACCTCACCATACAGCCCTCCTTCTCCACAGACAGCTCAAGGAACTGAGGCATCCCCAAGTGTATTCACTCCAGAATCTACCATCTTCCACTTCTCCCTCAAGTTCAAGAGAAACAGCTGTGCCATCCTGAGACCTCCTCCACCTCACCAGTAAATGAGGCATCTACCATTATTCCTGGTCATTGATGTCCACATGCCCACCAACCAACAGAAACCTCTGAAACAAAGTTCACTCAGGAGTCTACAGCCTTCCCAAGCAGTTCAGTTCCCACAGAAACAGCTGCTCCTCCTGACACCTCACCCACTATAGGACAGTCTAAACATACACAACCTGCTTGGCAGCTTGGTTTCAACACAAGTAACTCAAGCAACGGAGACCTCACAAACAACATCCTTCACTCATGAGACTACAGCTCTCCAGAGTACCTCGATTTCCTCAGAAACTGCGCACCTCCTGAGATCACCCACACCCGTCACAATCTGAGGCATCTACTACCTACCCAGGGAGGCTGATTTCCACACTAGACACTCAGGGAACTGAGACATCACCAAGAGTCATCACTCAGGAATCTACCACCTTTGCAACCAGCTTAGTTTCCTCAGAGACAGCGGTCTCTCCTCAGGGCTCCCACACCACATACCAACCTGGGCAACCACCACATTCCTGAGCAGCCCAGTTTCTGCACAAACAACTCAAGCTCCTGAGATATCTCAAACAACAGCCTACACTCGGGAATCTACAGCCTTTCCAAGCAGCTCAATTACCACAGGAGTGCTTGTATCTCTTAGGACCTCCTACACCTCTTCCTTGACTGAGGGGGCTACAACCCCCAGGGCAGCCCGATCTCAACTCATGCAACTCAAGCCCCCGAGACTTCACAGATTACACTGCTCACTCAAGAATCTACAACCTTCTCAGTCAGCTCTGTTTCCACGAAAAAGCGGCTGTACCTCCTGCCACCTCCCACAGTACCATCCCAACCGAGGCATCCACAGCATCCCAAAACAGCTCCGTCTCAACACATGCAACTCATCCAACTGAATCCTCCATAACGGTCTTCACTCAGGAATCTGCCACCTCCCAAAGAAGCTCACTTTCCACAGAAACAGCTGTACCTCCCGACACCGCCCAGCCCTCGGCCATCACTGAGGCCACTGGAACATCATCAAGCAGCCTGTTTTCAACACAAGCAACTCAAACAACTGACATCCCGGAAACAGTCATCACCCAGAAATCTACAACCTTCTCAAGCGGCTCAGCATCCCCAGAAAACGTTTTCCCTCCCAACACCTCACTCTCCACAGCCCCGACGGAGGCGTCTACACCCCCTCAAGCAGCCCAATTATGAAACCTGTAACTCGGGCAACTGAGACCGCCCTGACACCACTCTTCACTGAGGAATCTACAACCTTCCCAAGCAGCTCAGTCTCCACAGACACAGCTGTATCTGCTGAAGCTACCCTCACTTCAGCCCCTCACTGGGCCTTCTACAGTCTCACCAAGAAGCCCCATTTCCCCATATTCCTCCCAAGCCCCCTGACACTTGGCAAACATCAGTCTTCACTCAGGAATCCGCAACCAGCTCAGGTTTCTCAGAAACAGCCCTGCCACCTGAGACCTCCTCCACTTCAGCCCCACCGAAGCTTCTACAGCCTCCCCAAGCCACCCCATTTCTACAGATGGAACCCAGACCACTGGGATGTCACATGCCACAGTCTTCACTCAGGAACCTACAACCTTGCCAACCAGCACAGTTTCCACAGAAACAGCTGTCATTCCTGAAACCTCCCCACCTCAGCTGTCACTGAGGAGGAGTCTACAACCTCACCATACAGCCCTCCTTCTACACAGACAGCTCAAGGAACTGAGGCATCCCCAGTGTATTCACTCCAGAATCTACCATCTTCACTTCTCCCTCAAGTTCAAGAGAAACAGCTGTGCCTTCTGAGACCTCCTCCACCTCACCAGTAAATGAGGCATCTACCACTTATTCCTGGTCATTGATGTCCACACATGCCCACCAACCAACAGAAACCTCTGAAACAAAGTTCACTCAGGTCTACAACCTTCCCAAGCAGTTCAGTTCCCACAGAAACAGCTGCTCCTCCTGACACCTCACCCACTATAGGACAGTCTAAACATACACAACCTCGCCAGGCAGCTTGGTTTCAACACGAGTAACTCAAGCAACGGAGACCTCACAAACAACATCCTTCACTCATGAGACTACAGCTCTCCAGAGTACCTCGATTTCCTCAGAAACTGCTGTCCTCCTGAGATCACCCACACCACGTCACAATCTGAGGCATCTACTACCTACCCAGGAGGCTGATTTCCACACTAGACACTCAGGGAACTGAGACATCACCAGAGTCATCACTCAGGAATCTACCACCCTTTGCAACCAGCTTAGTTTCCTCAGAGACAGCGGTCTCTCCTCAGGGCTCCCACACCACATACCAACCTGAGGCAACCACCACATTCCTGGCAGCCCCAGTTTCTGCACAAACAACTCAAGCTCCTGAGATATCTCAAACAACAGCTTACACTCGGAATCTACAGCCTTTCCAAGCAGCTCAATTACCACAGGAGTGCTTGTATCTCTTAGGACCTCCTACACCTCTTCCTTGACTGAGGGGGCTACAACCCCCAGAGCAGCCCGATCTCAACTCATGCAACTCAAGCCCCGAGACTTCACAGATTACACTGCTCACTCAAGAATCTACAACCTTCTCAGTCAGCTCTGTTTCCACAGAAAGAAACAGGTGTACCTCCTGACACCTCCCACAGTACCATCCCAACCGAGGCATCCACAGCATCCCAAAACAGCTCCGTCTCAACACATGCAACTCATCCAACTGAATCCTCCATAACGGTCTTCACTCAGGAATCTACCACCTCCCAAAGAAGCTCACTTTCCACAGAAACAGCTGTACCTCCCGCCTCCACCCACCCCGGCCATCACTGAGGCCACTGGAACATCATCAAGCAGCCTGTTTTCAACACAAGCAACTCAAACAACTGACATCCCGGAAACAGTCATCACCCCAGAAATCTACAACCTTCTCAAAGCGGCTCAGCATCCCCAGAAAACGTTTTCCCTCCCAACACCTCACTCTCCACAGCCCCGCCGGAGGCGTCTACAACCCCCTCAAGCAGCCCAAGTGGGAAACCTGTACTCAGGCAACTGGGACCGCCCGGACACCACTCTTCACTGAGGAATCTACAACCTTCCCAAGCAGCTCAGTCTCCACAGACACAGCTGTATCTGCTGAGAGCTACCCTCACTTCAGCCCTCACTGGGCCTTCTACAGTCTCACCAAGAAGCCCCATTTCCCCATATTCCTCCCAAGCCCCCTGACACTTGGCAAACATCAGTCTTCACTCAGGAATCCGCAACCAGCTCAGGTTTCTCAGAAACAGCCCTGCCACCTGAGACCTCCTCCACTTCAGCCCCACCGGCTTCTACAGCCTCCCAAGCCACCCCATTTCTACAGATGGAACCCAGACCACTGGGATGTCACATGCCACAGTCTTCACTCAGGAACCTACAACCTTGCCAACCAGCACAGTTTCCACAGAAACAGCTGTCATTCCTGAAACCTCCCACACCTCAGCTGTCACTGAGGAGGAGTCTACAACCTCACCATACAGCCCTCCTTCTACACAGACAGCTCAAGGAACTGAGGCATCCCCAAGTGTATTCACTCCCAGAATCTACCATCTTCACTTCTCCCTCAAGTTCAAGAGAAACAGCTGTGCCCTTCTGAGACCTCCTCCACCTCACCAGTAAATGGGGCATCTACCACTTATTCCTGGTCATTGATGTCCACACATGCCCACCAACCAACAGAAACCTCTGAAACAAAGTTCACTCCAGGAGTCTACAACCTTCCCAAGCAGTTCAGTTCCCACAGAAACAGCTGCTCCTCCTGCCACCTCACCCACTATAGGACAGTCTGAAACATACACAACCTGCCGGGCAGCTTGGTTTCAGCAGCCCGAGTAACTCAAGCAACGGAGACCTCACAAACAACATCCTTCACTCATGAGACTACAGCTCTCCAGAGTACCTCTATTTCCTCAGAAACTGCTGTACCTCCTGAGATCACCCACACCACGTCACAATCTGAGGCATCTACTACCTACCCAGGGAGGCTGATTTCCACACTAGACACTCAGGGAACTGAGACATCACCAGAGTCATCACTCAGGAATCTACCACCTTTGCAACCAGCTTAGTTTCCTCAGAGACAGCGGTCTCTCCTCAGGGCTCCCACACCACATACCAACCTGGGCAACCACCACATTCCTGAGCAGCCCAGTTTCTGCACAAACAACTCAAGCTCCTGAGATATCTCAAACAACAGCTTACACTCAGGAATCTACAGCCTTTCCAAGCAGCTCAATTACCACAGGAGTGCTTGTATCTCTTGGGACCTCCTACACCTCTTCCCTTGACTGAGGGGGCTACAACCCCCAGAGCAGCCCGATCTCAACTCATGCAACTCAAGCCCCGAGACTTCACAGATTACACTGCTCACTCAAGAATCTACAACCTTCTCAGTCAGCTCTGTTTCCACGAAAGAAACGGCTGTACCTCCTGACACCTCCCACAGTACCATCCCAGCTTGAGGCATCCACAGCATCCCAAAACAGCTCCGTCTCAACACATGCAACTCATCCAGCTGAATCCTCCATAACGGTCTTTACTCAGGAATCTGCCACCTCCCAAAAGCTCACTTTCCACAGAAACAGCTGTACCTCCCGACACCACCCACCCCCGGCCATCACTGAGGCCACTGGAACATCATCAAGCAGCCTGTTTTCAACACAAGCAACTCAAACAACTGACATCCCGGAAACAGTCATCACCCAGAAATCTACAACCTTCTCAAGCGGCTCAGCATCCCCAGAAAACGTTTTCCCTCCCAACACCTCACTCTCCACAGCCCCGACGGAGGCGTCTACAACCCCCTCAAGCAGCCCAATTATGAAACCTGTAACTCAGGCAACTGAGACCGCCCGGACACCACTCTTCACTGAGGAATCTACAACCTTCCCAAGCAGCTCAGTCTCCACAGACACAGCTGTATCTGCTGAGGCTACCCTCACTTCAGCCCTCACTGGGCCTTCTACAGTCTCACCAAGAAGCCCCATTTCCCCATATTCCTCCCAAGCCCCTGACACTTGGCAAACATCAGTCTTCACTCAGGAATCCGCAACCAGCTCAGGTTTCTCAGAAACAGCCCTGCCACCTGAGACCTCCTCCACTTCAGCCCCACCCGAAGCTTCTACAGCCTCCCCAAGCCACCCCATTTCTACAGATGGAACCCAGACCACTGGGATGTCACATGCCACAGTCTTCACTCAGGAACCTACAACCTTGCCAACCAGCACAGTTTCCACAGAAACAGCTGTCATTCCTGAAACCTCCCCACACCTCAGCTGTCACTGAGGAGGAGTCTACAACCTCACCATACAGCCCTCCTTCTACACAGACAGCTCAAGGAACTGAGGCATCCCCAAGTGTATTCACTCCAGAATCTACCATCTTCACTTCTCCCTCAAGTTCAAGAGAAACAGCTGTGCCTTCTGAGACCTCCTCCACCTCACCAGTAAATGAGGCATCTACCACTTATTCCTGGTCATTGATGTCCACACATGCCCACCAACCAACAGAAACCTCTGAAACAAAGTTCACTCAGGAGTCTACAACCTTCCCAAGCAGTTCAGTTCCCACAGAAACAGCTGCTCCTCCTGACACCTCACCCACTATAGGACAGTCTGAAACATACACAACCTCGCCAGGCAGCTTGGTTTCAACCACGAGTAACTCAAGCAGCGGAGACCTCACAAACAACATCCTTCACTCATGAGACTACAGCTCTCCAGAGTACCTCGATTTCCTCAGAAACTGCTGTACCTCCTGAGATCACCCACACCACGTCACAATCTGGGGCATCTACTACCTACCCAGGAGGCTGATTTCCACACTAGACACTCAGGGAACTGAGACATCACCAAGAGTCATCACTCAGGAATCTACCACCTTTGCAACCAGCTTAGTTTCCTCAGAGACAGCGGTCTCTCCTCAGGGCTCCCACACCACATACCAACCTGAGGCAACCACCACATTCCTGAGCAGCCCAGTTTCTGCACAAACAACTCAAGCTCCTGAGATATCTCAAACAACAGCTTACACTCGGGAATCTACAGCCTTTCCAAGCAGCTCAATTACCACAGGAGTGCTTGTATCTCTTGGGACCTCCTACACCTCTTCCTTGACTGAGGGGGCTACAACCCCCCAGAGCAGCCCGATCTCAACTCATGCAACTCAAGCCCCCGAGACTTCACAGATTACACTGCTCACTCAAGAATCTACAACCTTCTCAGTCAGCTCTGTTTCCCACGAGAAGAAAACGGCTGTACCTCCTGACACCTCCCACAGTACCATCCCAACCGAGGCATCCACAGCATCCCAAAACAGCTCCGTCTCAACACATGCAACTCATCCAACTGAATCCTCCATAACGGTCTTTACTCAGGAATCTGCCACCTCCCAAAGAAGCTCACTTTCCACAGAAACAGCTGTACCTCCCGACACCACCCACCCCCCGGCCATCACTGAGGCCACTGGAACATCATCAAGCAGCCTGTTTTCAACACAAGCAACTCAAACAACTGACATCCGGAAACAGTCATCACCCAGAAATCTACAACCTTCTCAAGCGGCTCAGCATCCCCAGAAAACGTTTTCCCTCCCAACACCTCACTCTCCACAGCCCCGACGGAGGCGTCTACAGCCCCCTCAAGCAGCCCAATTATGAAACCTGTAACTCAGGCAACTGAGACCTGCCCGGACACCACTCTTCACTGAGGAATCTACAACCTTCCCAAGCAGCTCAGTCTCCACAGACACAGCTGTATCTGCTGAGAGCTACCCTCACTTCAGCCCTCACTGGGCCTTCTACAGTCTCACCAAAGCCCCATTTCCCCATATTCCTCCCAAGCCCCTGACACTTGGCAAACATCAGTCTTCACTCAGGAATCCGCAACCAGCTCAGGTTTCTCAGAAACAGCCCTGCCACCTGAGACCTCCTCCACTTCAGCCCCACCCGAAGCTTCTACAGCCTCCCCAAGCCACCCCATTTCTACAGATGGAACCCAGACCACTGGGATGTCACATACCACAGTCTTCACTCAGGAACCTACAACCTTGCCAACCAGCACAGTTTCCACAGAAACAGCTGTCATTCCTGAAACCCTCCCACACCTCAGCTGTCACTGAGGAGGAGTCTACAACCTCACCATGCAGCCCTCCTTCTACACAGACAGCTCAAGGAACTGAGGCATCCCCAAGTGTATTCACTCCAGAATCTACCATCTTCACTTCTCCCTCCAAGTTCAAGAGAAACAGCTGTGCCTTCTGAGACCTCCTCCACCTCACCAGTAAAGGGAGGCATCTACCACTTATTCCTGGTCATTGATGTCCACACATGCCCACCAACCAACAGAAACCTCTGAAACAAAGTTCACTCGGGAGTCTACAACCTTCCCAAGCAGTTCAGTTCCCACAGAAACAGCTGCTCCTCCTGACACCTCACCCACTATAGGACAGTCTGAAACATACACAACCTCGCCAGGCAGCTTGGTTTCAACACGAGTAACTCAAGCAACGGAGACCTCACAAACAACATCCTTCACTCATGAGACTACAGCTCTCCAGAGTACCTCTATTTCCTCAGAAACTGCTGTACCTCCTGAGATCACCCACACCCGTCACAATCTGAGGCATCTACTACCTACCCAGGGAGGCTGATTTCCACACTAGACACTCAGGGAACTGAGACATCACCAAGAGTCATCACTCAGGAATCTACCACCTTTGCAACCAGCTTAGTTTCCTCAGAGACCAGCGGTCTCTCCTCAGGGCTCCCACACCACATACCAACCTGAGGCAACCACCACATTCCTGAGCAGCCCAGTTTCTGCACAAACAACTCAAGCTCCTGAGATATCTCAAACAACAGCCTACACTCGGGAATCTACAGCCTTTCCAAGCAGCTCAATTACCACAGGAGTGCTTGTATCTCTTAGGACCTCCTACACCTCTTCCTTGACTGAGGGCTACAACCCCCGAGCAGCCCGATCTCAACTCATGCAACTCAAGCCCCGAGACTTCACAGATTACACTGCTCACTCAAGAATCTACAACCTTCTCAGTCAGCTCTGTTTCCACGAAAGAAACGGCTGTACCTCCCTGACACCTCCACAGTACCATCCCAACCGAGGCATCCACAGCATCCCAAAACAGCTCCGTCTCAACACATGCAACTCATCCATCTGAATCCTCCATAACGGTCTTTACTCAGGAATCTACAACCTCCCAAAGAAGCTCACTTTCCACAGAAACAGCTGTACCTCCCGACACCACCCACCCCCGGCCATCACTGAGGCCACTGGAACATCATCAAACAGCCTGTTTTCAGCACAAGCAACTCAAACAACTGACATCCCGGAAACAGTCATCACCCAGAAATCTACAACCTTCTCAAACGGCTCAGCATCCCCAGAAACGTTTTCCCTCCTAACACCTCACTCTCCACAGCCCCGACGGAGGCGTCTACAGCCCCCCTCAAGCAGCCCAATTATGAAACCTGTAACTCAGGCAACTGAGACCGCCCAGACTCCACTCTTCACTGGGGAATCTACAACCTTCCCAAGCAGCTCAGTCTCCACAGACACAGCTGTATCTGCTGAGAGCTACCCTCACTTCCAGCCCTCACTGGGCCTTCTACAGTCTTACCAAGAAGCCCCATTTCCCCATATTCATCCCAACCCTCTGACATTTGGCAAACATCAGTCTTCACTCAGGAATCCTCAACCAGCTCAGGGTTCTCAGAAACAGCCCTGCCACCTGGGCCTCCTCCACTTCAGCCCCACCCGAAGCTTCTACAGCCTCCCCAAGCCACCCCATTTCTACAGATGGAACTTTGTCCACTGATACTTCCCTAATGACAGCCTTTTCTCAGGGACCTACATCTTTTCCAAGCAGTACAGCTTCATCACAAACAACTTCACCTTCTGATACCTACCTCACCACAGTCAGAACACATCATGCATCTTCACCTGTTTCTTACAGCCCATTTTCTACTCCACTAACTCAAGCAACTGAGTCCTCCAAAGCAGTCCTCACTCAACAATCCACCATCTTTCCAAGCAGTAGCACTCTAGTGGTAACTAGTCATCCCTTCCCGAGCTTTTCCTCTACCATTATTAATGAAGAATCCTCAATCCCAAGTACGCCATCATCAGAGCCAGCCTCAACTACTTTAATAACAGAAGGGCTTTCATTCCCTCCACACAGTTCTAGCTCACCCTGCCTCCTGCATCATCTGACAACTCCCCATCCCCAGTCTCATCTTCGTCGCCCACTTTTTTAGCAGCCCATCTTCAGCGCGTTCCCCAACATCAACAGGTAGCCCTGAGACCACATTTCACGTTGCTGCCTCTTTGACTTCAGCACCTCATTTCCCATTCTTGCCAGTGTCTGACTCCTCTTCATCTCAGACAGTGCCTCTTGCTTCTTCTCCTCCGTCCTCCACCTCACTTCACTCCCCTTACAGCACCATCCCTATGTTCAGCAGCAGCTCTACTGCCCACCCTCCGTTCACCAGCATACACCCTACTTCCATGAGGACTCAATACACGTCTTTGCCACCAAGTAAGTTTCATGTAGTTGATTCTGTGTTTCTCCCTCAAGTCTCAGCTCTCAATCTTCTTTTCCTATGTGGGCTCATGTTGCATGTTTTCTGACATTACAGATACCAGTGCATATTTCTCTCGTTGATATGTGTTGTCTTTGGCATGGGGTTGGTAATACTGTAACAGCTCTCACTATGCATCTCGGGCTAGGTTTAATCTTGTGATCCATCTGCCTCTTCCTCTTGGGTATTGTGATTATAAGTGTAGGTTCATCATGCTTATCATTCTGTTGGTTCTTTTGATTCATAGGGTTCCTTCCTTCTTTCTTTCCTCTCTTGTGTTTCTTGTATCCTTAAACCCATTTCTGTCTCCTTTCTCCTCTAGTTTCCTGGAATAAGGCAGGAATGAAGGTTTTTTAAAACTTGTGCCATCATTTAGTCTTATTGCCTGTCAAGTTCAGGGCTTTGATGACACCTGGATGGGAGCCAATTTTTTTTTGTTCCCAGAGCTTTTTCAATGATCTTTTTTAATTCTGTCATTTTCCAGGCAACTGCAAGATGGAAAGTGGAATGGAAGACAGTGTGAATGCAAGTCAGGCTACACTGGTCAGCTCTGTGACTCCATCCTGTATTCCCTTCCCAGTAGGTAATGACCACTCTCTGTGTCTCTTGACATTTGAGGTGAGTTGGGCATTGTGGAATGATTAATCAACCATTCCCATGGCATCACTGCCGGAAGAGGTGGTAATGTCACCTTTGTTCTGGTCCTCCCTGCCTCTAACTTCAGTCTACCCTCCCTGACCCTCCTCCTTTTCTGTCAGGAGGTCTCTACCCTAACCCTTGAGAATCCTTCCACCTGACTCCCTGGGTCTCCATCAGGCCATTAGCTCTCTCTGAGTTCAAAAGACAGGGGCTGGGGTGTAGGGGGATAGTTCCATCAGTAAAGTATTCCCCAGCGCAAATGGAGATCTGCAATTGGTTCCCCCAGAACCCATGTCGAACTCTGGACACAGTGCTGTGAACATGTAATCTTAGCCCTCGGAGGAGACATGCAGATCCCTGAAGGTTCTCTGACCATCCAGTCTAGCCCAGATTGGTGAGAGACTGTCTCAAACACTAAAGTGGAGAGAGAGGAAGATGGGCAACACAGATGTCTGAACTCCATACATGTGTATCACACACTAAAATTCCCAGTATATACACATACATGCACATGGGTAGAGACAGAGTCTTATCCACCCTCGGCTACTCTTGAAGTTTCTATCCTCCTTTCTGCTCATTTCTTTCTCCTCCGTGGTACCAATAGGCAGGAACACTCTTCCCCAGAGACATTCCTGCAGGTCCTCAGGGTCACTGTCTCACGCACCTTGTTGCCTGATCCCACAGAAATCCCGAATGTTATCAACGCTCAGTGACCATGATGGTAAAGTGGCTCACCGGAACTTCACAAGTGACTTAAAGAACACATCCTCTCAGGCCCTACAAGAACTTCCAAAGCCTCTTCCTGAGCCAGGTAGGAGCAGTGGCACTCAGTCGGGTGAGGGGGCAATGGGTGCCTATCACACTTTGTCATGTTCCGCGAGCCCTTGCCCTCCCAGGTTCTAAGGTAGACTCCTCCCAGAGCAGCCACCCTTGAGCCCTACCCTACTCAGATCCCTTCTGCCCCTTCCCTTTCTTTCCTATGGGCTCCACCCACACCAGCATGGAGCTGTCCAAAGATGGGTCATACTCCAGCTCTGAATGATCTCTGTTTTTTTTTTTTTTTTTTTTTCCAGATGGATAAAGTTCTGAGGGTGATGACCTTCCCCAGTACAAAGAAGTGATCATTAAGAAGCTGAGTGTTGAGGCGGGGGACCTCTTTCTTGCTCTGCTCCTTCCTCCTATCCCGGGTTGGGCTATCAGCATCTGTCTGGGACTGGGGGACTCCTGAGAGCCTGACTCATTCATCATTTGTTCTTCAAGGTTAGTCATTTTTAATTTGCTCATTCACTCATTCATAAAATTTGCCATGCACTCATAAATTCTTAGATTCATTTCTTTATCATCATGGTTACACATTAATTCATTCATTCATCCCCAGTTTGCCCCTTCATTGTTGTATGGTTACTCAGTTATTTGTTCATGTAAGTTCTGTCATCATCATTCATTTGCTATGACAGCCGTTCGTTCAGCATATGTTCATCCGTGCTTGCCTCTCTCATTATTCATCATGCTTGTTCACTGTTTATGCTTATTCATTTTCATTATTTACCATGTTTCTTCATTCCCCATTAGTGCATTTGTTCATCTACTCCTTCATCTTCATAGTCATTAATTTATCATTTGGCAAATTTTTATTAAAAGCCAACCCTAGCTCGTGCTACACACTTGTAATACTAGTCTTGAATGCTTAAGACAGGAGTGGTCCAGAAGTTGAAGGCCAGCCTGGGCTACACAGTAGTTAGCCAACCTGGGCTATGCAAAGAAAGCCTGCTTTAACAAAGAAGAAAACCAAAATGAACGAGTTGTGTTAGATGCTTGGAACAGGTGGCCCTGGAGTCCGGCTGGCAGAGCACTGGGGGTCCCAGAGTGCAGGTGCCTGGAAGATCCCAGAGGCAACGTGGTCAGCTGCAGAGATTCTTCCCGGGAGGAGGGGTTCATAAGTAGGGAGGCTGGGGAAAGAGTTGCAGTGGGGGAGGCACTGGCGGGGAGCCCGAGCAGTGGTGGTGGTGGTGGTGGAGGAGGGGAATTCTAGAAACTTGAAGTGCATAATAGTGGCAGCAGAGGTGGAAAATGACTCGTGCCAAGCAATGAGACCGTCCATATCAGCAGCTGTCCTGCAAGGGACAGGATCTGACTTGCGACCTGATAGCTGTGTCTGGCGCAGGGTAGGGAAGGTGGGCCGATGTCCACACTGAGGTGATGGTGTCAATGACTAGAGAGGAAAGGGGGTCCCGATCTCCCCACCACACTGTGGGGTTCTGGAGTGAATGAAGGGAGAGTTTAGAAATAACGGTTTCTGAGCTGCTGAGGGAACAGGGTGCCCTGGACTTGGATGAGGAGTACGAAGGCTGCTGGCTTCTGCTGGCAGGGACCATGACAGATGACTTCCTTTATCCCAAAATTGTTCCCTGCAGCAGTATCACCGGCCACTTAGTGAGAGGCTTCAAGGTAAGTCCCACCTTTTGGAAGGAACTCTGAGTTAGTCCTTCCTCATCTCCTCTTCTTTTCCCTCCCCCTCCCCCTTCACTCGCATCTCCCTCCTCTTCTCCCCCTCCTCCCCTCCTTGAAGCACTGGGATTGTAGCATTGCCACCACATTCAACTGCTTTTAATTTCTGGAAACTCTGCCATTTTGCTTTCCTCCATTTTCCATTGCCAGCGCACATCTTCACTCAAGAGTCCCTATATTTTGGGTTTTTAAATTCCGTTTTGTGTGTGTTATGTGTGCAACAAATGTGGGCTTGTACCCTGCACACACATGGAGAATGGAGATCTCAGGATAACTGGCGGGAGTTGTGTCTCTCCTTCTGCCATTTGGATCCCAGAACTGAACTCAAGCCCGGAGGCTTGGCTGCAGTGCCTCTACCCCAGGCCACCTTGATGATCCAACCCTCTATTTTCAGAGATAAACTTCATCCGTTAGCTTTTGTGAGAAACACTGAGATTTGCTGATCTTGAATTGTCTCTGTTCACCTAGCTCCTTGGATTTCATTACGCTGCCCGAGGGTGAGACCACCTCATTTTCTTCTCTTTCTATTCTGTACCTGTCCTCTTCCCTTCCATTCCTTCCCCCCACCCTCATCCTTTTGCTTCTTTTGGATTTTTGTAGCCGGGTTGGCCTTGAACCCTATACCTCCCCTACCCCCAGCCTTGCAGGTGTACATCACTCACACCCCGCGGGAACCCCTCTCTCCAACCCCTTGGGCCCACCTGGTTTTCCATGCCTCCTATCTTTTTCTTTCGTCTTCCTTGTTGGGTGTTGGTGCCTGTGGAGAAAACACTCATCTTTCCCCTACAACAACTAGCATCGCGGTGGAAAGTGATGTAATCCTAGAAACCAACTACACCCAGGTATCAGACACTGTTCAGAAACCTCACAAGATTGTGAAAGACAAGATCCTAGGAGGCCGGAACCTATGAAACGGCCTTTCCCTTTGTCAAAGTAAGTCCTTCTGAACTCCTTGGCACTGGTGGGAAGGAAATCTGGGTGTTCCTAGGATTTTTGTTTTTACTCTTTGGGGCCCACCACCCAAACCCTGGCTTAATACCTAACTCAAATTATTCCCTTTCTCACCCCCCCACATTTGCCTCTGGGCTTTTGCCTTTCTTTGATCTCCCTACTTTCTTCCCACTTTGTGGCAGCTGTTGGCCGCCCCTAGCATCCCTCCCTTCTCTTTTTCTCGCTCTTCTCTTGAGCCTAAATTTCTCCTCCTGTTTATGCTCTCTGCCTCCCGGCCCCGCCTACCACTGCTCCTGCCTCACTGTGGCCGTTCAGCTCATAATTAGCCCATCAGGTGTTTTAGACAGGCAAGAATCACAAACTTCACAAGTTAAACAAATGTAACATAAGAAATTACAACTCATCTTTGCATCATTCACAAATATTCCACAGCATAAACTAATGTAACACATCTCTTCAATTAGTCTCCCCAACATAGGTCTCCTCTCTCTCTCTCTCTCCTCTGCTCTGGATAGCCTTGAGTCCCCACCATAGAGATCCCAGAAATCAACCCTGTGTGTTAGCTCACACCTGTAATCTCAGCAGTAAGGAAGCTAAGGCAGAGGATTGTCATGGATTCCGAGCGAGTCTGGGCTCCTCAGTGAACTCCAGGCTTATGGTCCTTTTTCAACAAAAAGGCGGGGGATGCTTGGAGAGATGGCTTAGAGTTGAGAACACTTGCTGCTCTTGCAGAGGACCTGGTTCAGTTCTCACAGCTGCCTGTAACTCCAGCTCCAGAAGATCCAATACCTTCTACCACCTTTTCTGGTCTCCACAACTCATCCCTACACCATGTGAAAGCACACACACACATCTACACTCCCACCTCTCTCTCTCTCACACACCCACACAGAGGTAAAAATAAAATAAAGCTCCAATCTTAAGGGTTAGGGATATAATTCAGTAGTAGGTAAATAATGCTAACTCTAGCGTACAAACACTTAGCTCACAAAACAAAACAGCAAGAAAGAAACCCCAACAAAAACAAAACAAAAAAAACAAGATAACAGGCTGATGAACCACCCAGTGGTGGTGGCACCACCTTTAATCCCAGGCAGGTGGATCTCCATGGTTTGAGGCCAGCCTGGTCTACACTTGAGTTTAAGGACAGCCCGGTCTGACACAGAGAAATCCTGTCTTAGAAAACAACAAACTAAAAATATAAATAAATTTTAATAAACACGTTATTAATAAAGAAATCTTTTGCAAAATCCAGAACAAAACAAACCTCCTAGTGCCTCCCCTGACTCCATCCTGCTCCCTGCCACCTGTATGATCCTCAGACATGGTGTGCTGGGAGCACCTCATCAGGGAAGGAGGCTGAAGCTTCGCCTCCATGTCCATTGTGAGCCTGCTCACAGGATATAGCTGTCTATCTGGAGCTCTCACATTAGTTCAATATGGACCTTAATCAGAAGAGATGAGGAGATGGGAGGGAAGGACGAGGGAAGCAGATGAAGGGAGGGGAAGGAGGAAAAGGGAGAGAAGTAGTAGGAGGAGGGAGTGGCAGGGGTGGGGGCGGGGTGGAGGGAGGGAAAGGGGAGGGCCTGGGAGGGAGGGGCCTAGTGGGGAAGGGGAGGGGCGGGTGGGGGAGGGGGAAAGCCTGGTTGGGAGAAGGAGGCCTGACTGTTGACAAAGAGACAAAAAGAAGTTTGTGTGGTTTTCACTGTGTTTTTCTGTTCCCCTCTATCGTGGGCAGACTCCAAACTGTGCTCCAATGGTAACTTCCACCCTGTGGGTGTTGGAGACTCTAAATTCAACTCAGCCCTGCAGGTGAGCAGCCCCCTTGGAGCTGTGAGGCGGGTAGATGCGGATGGTAAACAGGGACCCTTGAGGTTCTGGCCCTGCTGTGCTGACTCACTGTCCTTCCTTACCCCGCCGATCTTTGCTCCGAGGCTGCCGAGGACTTTGGCCGATACTTCTACCCCGGAGCTTGTGGAGGAAGGAGCTGACCTGCGTGAACAATTGCACTCAGGGGACAAAGTCACCACTCAACTACAACCTGTGACCAGCTACTCGCTCAGGGCCCCATTGTGTGTGAGTCCTACCTCCACCCTGATGGGAGGTGCTCCCTGCCTACACCTTGCCCTGAGGATCATATACCATTCTACCCCCCTCGTGCCTGAAGTAACTGGGTGCGTGGATGCCCACCTACCACCCCCAGTGCCTGAGTAGCTGGGTGGGTGGATGACGTGGGTAAATAGCAAAGCAGCTTGTATCTAGCAATGGGAGGCTGCTTGGAGGCACCTTTTCTGTCTTCTACATCTCTCTCCCCTCTGAGGATCCTTCCCGCACCCTCGGTCATCATGAGGGTGATGGGTGGCCATGTGTTCTTAGATTCCGACATTCTCCAGTGCAGCCGGGCTTTTTCTGAGAAGATTCAATTATTCTGCCTCGTCTCCTTGTGACCCAGTCCCATCCTCTAATTCCTCTTCCCTCCTTTCCCTTCTTTATTCTTCCTTCCCTCCCCCTTTTCTTCATTTCTTTCTCGGACTAGGTCTCATTAGTCCAGTTGGAATGGAACTCACTGTGTGGCCCAAGCTACCTCCATTTTGAACAAATCTTCCCTCCACAACCTCCCCGAGATTCTGGGAGTTCTGGACCCTGACCTCCTCAGTGCCTAGCTCCGTCATTAATTTCTGTTGTGACATTTCAGCCGTGAACACTTGTAGCTGCAACCTGGGCGTACTAGGTTTCCATGATCATAAATTAATGTTCAAAATAGTAAGCATGATAGAGAGGTCCCTTTGGTGTCTGTCTGCTTTGAGATTAGATGGCAAGCAAGAGCATAGCTAGGACCAAAACACTCAGGTTCCTGGAGTCCCTCTGAGGTCTGGCATGCTAGGCTCCCCCTCTCCCCACCCACAGACTCAGGGACCCTGGCTTCCCCAGACACACATACATCCCTACCTTTGGGAGGTCCCTGGGCTTTAGGTATTTAATTTCCCCTCAGGAGACCTGATATAAGGGCCTAGCCTGAGCCTCTGTGTGTGTGTGTCTCTTCAGGTGCCCGGGGCACAGAACACCCACTGGTACTAGGGGAAACACACGTCTAGAACCACCCAAGAGACTTGTGTTGGACTCGTGGGCACCGGGCTGGCAGTGCTACTGGTCCTAGTGGTTTGGCTGTCTTCCTTAGTCGACCCCCAGAAAAACAACACGGTGAGAGCTCATGAGCCCCATCCACCTTGGTCCCAGAGAGGGACCAATTGGGAGGTGAGACACTTCCCCCAGAAGTCACTGTTAATGCTCTGCAATTCTTCGGTTCCCCAGTCTTGCGGTGAAGAAGTTGGCTGAACCAAACAGGGTGTCTAGCCCCACCCACCAATGCACATCACCAGTGGCAGCTTTTGTTTTAAATCTGATAGATTGGGAGTAGTCACTTTGGTGGAAATGGGAAACAGAAGCTTAAGCACCAAATTAGATGATACAATAAAATTATATTTTTTGTCTAGGCTGACCTGAGAGAGTGGGTATTGAGGGGCTGGTTCAGAGCCAGACAGGGTGAGATGACTTTTTTTGAAGAATTGTCAAGAGACAGGCACTAGAACACCTGGGCTAGAAGTGAGCAGAAGGGATTATTGCAATGCTCTCTTCCACGCCTGAGGGGCCTGGGGGATGTTCAGGGGGCTTGGTCTCTGCCTGTGGAACAGAGAGACCAGGTGAGTCTAGTTGTCACCCCCATTGCCATTACTTAGTCATGCTTCCCCATGACCGTTACCTTGCGAAGGAAGAGATGCTATCGCCCCTTCAGGGTCCAGGGTCTGCCATGGCCCCTACTACTCCCTCTAATATGAAACCTCTCCCTCATGACACTGCTGTCTGCAGGGCAAATACGACCCATCTCAAGCATGGCGGAGAGAAGCCCTCCCTGGAGCCTTCCAGAGCACAGGTGTCTGGGAAGGTAACTGTTCTTGGGGGGAAGGGGTGAAAGCGGAAGCTACAGTGGCTGTGGGGGTGGGACCGGGGTCCTGCCATGCTGTGACCTGATGATAGCTCTTGTCACCTGTGCCCCTACGCATCTCAGTGCACCCACCCCCTGCCCTTCTGTGATCCCTTGGTCCCTTCTCCTTCCCTGGCATCATCAGGCTTCGCACTAGCCTCTAAATCGCGTTTTGTTTTTAAGCTACATTTATTTAGCAGGCACTTGTGTGTGATGCATGAGGGCAGAGATCAGAGGAAGCTGTGGAGGAGCCAGTTCTTCCTTCCCTACAGTGAGTCCCTGCCATGGGACTCTGGTCACCTTACCCATCTCACTAGCCTGGCCTCTGGTCCTTTTTCCAGCTTCTCCCCCATCAAATTCCCAGGGCCTCTGCCGAGTAATTCCCTCCCCTCCACATTTCAATGTCCATCCACACCGCTGTCTAGTAGGATCCACTCCCAGCCACCTATCCCAGACCCAAACTCCTACTTCTGTAACTCTGCATCCCTCCCCTCTCCAGGGACCTCCACTTTGTCCTTAATCTTCCCTGATTCCTCGGCAACTCAGGGGCCCCTGTGCTGTATCTGCCAGCCTGTCCATGCTACCTAACTTCTTCTCTAATCTGTATGGCTGCCTCTGCCCAATTCCTCCCCGGGCGAGGCCAGACTTCCCACCTTCCCAGCGCACATTTGGGGGGTTGTGCTAGCATGCACTCGTGTGCATTGTGCCAGGGGTCAGTCTGGGTGTTGGTTCCCTAGAAGCTGTACAGTTGTTTGGAGGACAAGTCTTTCATAGGGCTTGGGACTCATGGATTGGGTCAGACTGGCTAGCTGGAGTCACAGGGATCACGCCAGTCTGTTTCCCTAGCACTGAGGTCGTGCCGAGTATCAGCTGTGCTTAGCTTTTCATGTGCAATTCTGGGGATCAAACTCAGGTCCCAAGTATTTTTGAGCCAAGCATTTTACCAACCGATTCATCCCATCAGTTACCCCCACAGCTATTTGCTGTCACTGTATAGTCCAGGGTGATCTCAAGCAAGCCACAGTGTAGCACTCAGTTGGCCTTGAATTTAGAGATCCTCTAATTTAGCCTCTCGAGTGTTGGGATTACAGGTGTGCACCCATACACCCACAGTTCCTACCTCCTCGGTTTTATTTTTGTGAGATCCTTATGTGCCTCCCTTTTCCTAGTGATTGGGGGGGGTAGACTCGGTCATTTCATTGCCTGTGAGACAAAGGTGTCAGGTACACAACCACTCTCTGAAGTGCCAGCACATAGCAGTGCCCAGGTTATAACCATAACACCCTGGCCAGGGAATAACCCAGACTGAGCTCCGGGGTCACTGAAGCTTCCAGTTTAAGTTTGAGTCTCAAAAACAGTGACTCAGAAGTCAGCTTCTGCTCCTGAATATTAGGTGAGGCCCCTCTCAGGCATGAGTCCCACCTCCTGTAATCCCAGCATTAGGGGGGTGGGCGGAAGAAGCATCAAAATTTCAAGATCATTTTATGCTCATAGCAAGTTTGAGACTAACTGGTCTTGTGCCCTCCCCCCGCCCTAAAAGAAATGATGGCTTTGGAAGGCTTTGATCAAGAGCTAGGTGTGTAGTGTTACGTATTTGTTTATTTGTCTGGTGCAGGGTCTAACTATGCTGCAGCCCAGGCTAGCTTTGAACACATGTGCCCAACCAAGTCTCTGAGCTGACAGGTATATAAATCACCAAGTCCACAAATGAGTTTTAAGTGGGTCACTCAGATGGGTCTAGAGGACAGTATGGGAGACCAGGACAAGGAGTTAAGATGAGTAAGCTCAGAGATGAGAAATAGATAGGCAACCAGACGAGGCTGGGCTGGGGTTGCTGGCTCTGAGAGGGATTGTGTGGGATAGAGCATCTGAGGCTGATCTTGGGAGTATGGCGGCTGCTCGTTGGGCATCCAGAGAGAAGCCTGTGGGGCACACTGACGCCCTGGAAGGGAAACTCTTGGACCTCAAGGTAGCACCAGGAGTGGGCAAAGGGAGGGTTGGCAATTACAGAGGAAAGGGGCAGGCCTCCTAGGACCCCTTAGAGGCGCATCCTTCAGGAAGCACCCTAAGACGTCCACTGGGGAATGGCCAAGATGATAAGGAAACAACTACAACTACAAACAAAACAGTGGAGTCCAGGAAGACAAGAAGAGCTGCAGGATTCAGGAAGAGGGAAGTAGCCTTACTGATGAATAACAGGACCACGTAACAATTTCCCGAAAACCTGGGTTGTCTGCGTGTTTACACAGTTGCTGGGGCTGGCAGGTGAGGGGCGGTATATGACTCAATGACTCAAGAGGCTGCTAGCTGTCTACTCCCATCCTGTTCCTCACACCGATGGCAATGACTCCCCCATGGGTAGCACCTGTGACCCATGATACATAGGTCTCAAATGTGTAGGAAGAAGCTATTCTCTCTCTCTGGTGTCCCCTGCATCACCCCAGAGCAGCTTCCAGGCTCAAATCAAGTCCACTAGGAACTCCATCACGGATTAGAAAAGCAGTTAACCCGTTTTCCTGGAGCCCGCACCCTACCCCGTACACTCCACCCTGCCCATGGCGCACCCGGCTCCTCCAGGGGGCGCTGTACACCATACCTTTCCCTGCAGACCGAGATCTAAGAAGGACAAATTTGGCCTGGAAAGGTGCAGACACTTCCCAGTAAACCTGCAGCATGTGGACCCCAATACTAGGTGACCGCTCAAAGATTCCCCACCGCAGGGCTACCCACTCTTCTACTCCGGGTTCCTACCCTGTTCCCCACCCACTCCTCCTATCCTACTTGATTGCATCTGTCTCTCCCATCCCCAGCTCAACTTTTCAGAGGCCCAGGTGGTGAGATCAGAAGCTCCGTGAGAACAACAGTGTCTACCCATCATGCCCCATCCAGATTTAGACACAGGTATTCCTGGCTGGTTAAAGGAAAGCGAAGCTGACAACAGATTCTGAGCTTTGAGTCTTAATCTCAGGTGACAGAGTTAGTCCATGGGGTCATTGCCAGAAGACTGGAGCCAAGAGCCAGGCGCCACCCCACACCTCCCTCCTCAGCGTCACCTCCATGTTCCGGAAGCCCAAAGGTCTCTGAACACTCTTGGCATCTTTATCTTTGTGGCAGTTCACCTATCTAAATTTCCCTGTCAATAAATCTCTTCAGTGCAGAACCTTAAGTTCCTCTCTTCCTGATGTGTGCTGGGGGGGGAGGGCGGGCCGGCCAGAGGGTGGCCTGGTGGGTGCATCTGGGGGAAATGGAGGGGAAGTATCTTATACTCTTCTCTGGGCTGGGAACAACTTCTTCCAAGAGGTTAAACAGCCCCATCCCGGTGTCTGATACATACCTCTTCCAGCTGGAGCAGGCAGGCCCACCTCTGTAGAAGACACTGAGGACGGACAGACCCAGAGCCAGACCTTGGGGACAGAAAACAGCAAATGGGAACCTCCAGAAAACCTGAGGACTAAGCATGGGTTCCATGTCCTTCCAAAGTGGACAAGACCCTCCAGGTGGCATAGTGATAGCGAGAGGGAATGTGCTGACCTCTGCTCCCACGTGCAAAATTCACGATGGACAGAGAGTGCACTGAAAGAGACTACTGGAAGGAGTGGGGGCATTTCACTATCAGATAAACCTGGCACAAAAGAATTTAATCTGAGTATCACAAAGATAATTGGCTAAGATTCCACAACAATGAGTGGTTCATGGCTAGCCTCTTCGTCACTCCCCTGTTGACCAAATTGGTGCCTAGCCCAATTGTCATCAGAGCTTCATCAGCAACTAATGAAGCGTTAGAGCAACACAGCCAAACAGTAGGCGGAGCTGAGGAATCCTGCAGAAAAGGGGAGAAAATTGTAGGAGCCAGAGGGGTCTATCACACAAAGAAAACTACAGAATCAAGTAACTGGGCTCATAGGGGCTCACGGAGGCTGAACCAACAACCAGAGGCCTGCAGGACTGACCTAGGCCCTCTGCATATATGTTACAGTTGTGGCTTGGTCCTTTGTGGGACTCCCTAATAGTGGTAACAGAGGCTGTCTTTGACTGTTTGCTGGTTTGGGACCCTACCTCCTCATGCTGGGAAGTGCTTTGCCCAACCTTAATACATGGGGAGGTGCTTGGTCTTACTGCAACCCGGTATGCTGTATGTTTGCAGTACTCATGGGAGACCTGCCCTTTCCTATGGGGAGTGGGTTGGGGTTGGGAGAGGGGGGACTAAGCAAGGGGGACTGGGAAGGAGAGGAAGGAGGAAATCTGTGGCTTAAGGATGTTAAATATGTGTGTCTATGTTCCTGATCATCTCAGGGTGTCATAACTTAAACCCCATGTCCTTCTGGGGTGCCTATGGGACAGAAGAGAGGTCAACTTGAGGATGTTCTGTAGATATTCTCTCTGTGGAAAGGCCAAGAGCACCACCCTTCTGCAGGGTGATAAATCATTACCTGCAGACACCTATACACTTGTCTGGCTGGGAATAGGGACCGCTCCCTTTGCTCTTTGTGTTTGGGTGGGTAGCCCCACCCTTCATCTTATAGAGGCTGCTGAATTGACTCCTGTTCCACCCTAACCCCTGGCCTCTCAGTATCTCAGAGGTCAAAGGTCTCTTAGCCCTTTTTGTTTCTGGGTTCCGTGGCTCACATTCATTTTGCCAGCGATCAGGAGGACTACCTGCCCTTGCGATGTCGGGAAGATGAGAAAAACTGTGGCGCTCTGCCTGCTGGCTCTCATCCCTATCCCATGCCCAGTCAACTGCTGCTAGAGGTAGTAAGCCTGATCCACTGCCCTTCCCTACAAACTGCATCTGTGAGCTGCCAGGCTCCAGTACATTCCATACCTGCCCACGGCAGCTGAGACATCTTCCCTCTCGGCTCTCCAGCTTTAGACTTCCTGAATATCTTTTCCTTCCCTAAAAAGCTCATTTGGGAAGGACTAGGTTTTCTCTGAGCTGCCAGCACTAGCCAGGGTGCAGGAACAGTGTCAGGTGACCCAGCCATGGATTAATAGAATCATCCTTTGAGGGGGTAGACACCCAGCCATGTTAAGCAGGGCGTGTTTGGTATTTATCTTCGGATGTCCCTGTCAGACCTCTCTTGTCCCCCCGTCTCTATCTGATTGCACAAGGTCTTTGTGAGCGGAGAGGGTGTAAAAGGAACAGAGTCTGCTCATGATTTAGGCCAAGCTCACTGCTGCCCTCACCGTGTGGCCATTTCTGATCCTCCTCCTCAGCCTCCCGAGACTGGGTTGGTAGGGTTGTCTTCCTGCTGGCACATGCTTCCTTGTTCCTCTCTCTAACTTCTTCTGACGTGTGTGTGTGTGTGTGTGTGTGTGTGTGTGTGTGTGCACCTACAAGCAGAGGAAGCCGTAGGACCACAGCAAAGTTGGATATCCAGGGAACCCCAGAATCTTCTCTAACTTTATCAGTAGTATTCAACTCCTCTGGTCTCGGCTTTCTCTCGGAAAGACAAGGGTTAGTCTGTCCCTAGGTGGGAAGAAACCATACACCCTGTCCTCAGAAAGAATTGAAGTTCCAAGACTGCTGAAGTGATTGGGACAAACTAAACAACAAATGAGAGCCTGTCCCAAAATAAAAGATTTTAAATGTGGACAGGAGCCGGATAGGGTGGATGGGCCTTTGGTTTTGGAGGCAGAACAGGTGGTTCTCTAGAGTTTGGGGAGTTGTCCTGATCTACATCGTGAGTTCAGGCCAGCCTGGGTTACTTAGAGAACCACAAACCAAATCAGACCAGAGCCCTTCAAAGACAGGAAGCTGGGCATGGTAGCAAATACTTTTAGTCCCAGCACTCAGGAGGCAAGAGGCGGATCTAGTGAGTGGGTTTCATAGCAGCCAGGGCTACACAGTGAGATTCCATCTCTCAAAAAACCATTTAAAAAACAAATAACAAGATAAAGCAAAAAGGGGAAGGCTGTAATGCCTAGAATTCTCTAGAGAGGCTGAAGCCCAGCTCAGCAGTAGTGTGGCACCGAAGGGCCAGGCTGCTATGATGTAGAGTGCTTGCTTAGCATGTGGAAAGCCCCTTTTAGCTCATTTTACACATGTGTATGTGTGTCTGCACATAGGTACCCCAGACAGCACAGAGGATGTTGGATTCCTTGAGTTGCAATTACAGGCGTTTGGGAGTGCCCTGATGTGGGATGCTGGGATCAGGACTCCAGTCTCCAACAGAACAGCAAATGCTCTAACCCCAGAGCCATCTCTCCAGCCCCTGGCATTTGGGATTTCTAATTTAGTTGCTGAAACTCCTCAAAGAGATGAGGAGGAGCTCGCAGCCAGACTGCCTCTCTGCCTGGCCCCAGAGAAGGAAGAGAAGCTAGGAAGCAGAAACAAAAGCCACAGACCCCAGCACTCCTCCTCCCCGATTAGATGACACCTAGGGAGGGGGTCAGGGACAGAAGAGATCTTACAGTAACGAGCGAAAGCGGGAGTTCCTTAATTCCAGATGCCATCTTTATAAAGACCTGCTTTAGACTTTTGTTCTGCCTTGGAACTCGCTTTGCCAGGACTGCCCCTTGGGCCATGCCCCACGCCAGCTCTTCTCTGTGAGGACTTGGATAGGGGCAGGACAGATGAAGGCAGCTCTTTCGTGGTGGCATTTAAACTCCTATGAGGTCCAGCAGTCAAGGCTTCAGGGGTCCACTGTCTTCCATCAACATTTCTCTCTCTCCTCTACCCTCTCTCACTCTTCATGATTGCTCTCCACGACTTTCTCCCCCCACCTTGATCTAGCCCCTGCTATATATGACCCCATTAAATATCTATTCTAGATTTCCCTCTGCTTAGAATGGAAATTTCCAGATTCTTTCTGCTCTGCAAGTTTTATACACTCCACTCCTC